>NC_135953.1:119075324-119375324 GCF_053455715.1 Rhinoraja longicauda | reverse complement strand
ACAAATTAAGGGTGGATCATAATTAATCGAGAGCAATGTTCAGCACTGTTTGGATGCATGTTCCTCTCTTCACAGTGGGGTCTGTGACTTAAGAATTTTCTGCTTTACCTTAACCAGGATATGTTCGCATTGACACATGTAATTAATTTATACGTAAATTAAATTCATTTGACTTAAATATCACAAAGAAAGGCTGCATTTTACGGCCACAGCAACTGTAATGTGAGCATAGGTACGCTGAGACAGGGAAGGAAGGTTTTGCCTCAAGGTAATTCTGTGTTAACAGCTGTTCACTTGGATGTAGAATAACATTCCAGAAATGCACATAATACTTTCCCCAGTTGTTAGCTGGTCTTCACAGCTAAGCTTTGCAAACTAAAGCACCGTGTCTATGTGACTGCTATATAACCTTCCTATATTAGGACTGTAATTATGCATTGGATAATGAAAGTTATGAGAATGGTAATTTTGTCCACGTTATCTGTGTAATCTCTTTCAAAGATCAACCCAGTTTGTCCCACGCCATTGCTCTTTACCCACACCTATCCAAATTCTGTTTCTTCAAATATTTATCCAATTCTATTTGGCAAATTGATATTGAATCTGTTATCACTATCCATTTAGACAGTGTAGTCCCAAGATTTTTTTTAAATCCCCTCTACACTATCTTCTTCCATTGCCAATGATCATAAACCTGTATCTTTCTAGCATTAATAACAATCTACGAATTTTGGCATTTACTGATTTCAAAGAACCTTTAATTATTAATCTATCACTAACCTTCTCTCCCCTTAAGGAGAATAATCACAGCTTCCCTAGCCTCTCCATCCAACTAAAAACACGAACACCATTCAAGAAAATCTTTGCTTCTTATTCAAGACTTTGACATTTTTCCAAAAGTGTGGTGCACAGACACGGATGGAATAATTATGTGGATAAACTAGCCATCCCTCCCCATCGAGCCCATCTAAACTTCATGTGCCTCGGAACAACTGCTAACATAATCAAGCAATTGCAGTAGGTTGTCGATATAGCCCAGTCCATCACACAAACCAGTGCACCCCCATCACATCGAGCTACACTTCTCACTGCTTCAGGAAAGCAGCCAACATAATCAATGACCATTTTCACCCCAATCATTCCCTCTTCTCCCCATCCCATTGGGCAGAATATACAAAAGCTTGAAAGCACTCACCTCAGATTCAGGAACAACTTCCCCTCTGTTATCGGACTCTGAACAGTCCTCCCATCGGTTAAAGTATAGTCCTGATCTTCCAATCAAACGCATTGTAGACCTTGGACTTTTTCTCTGTAACTTTAATGCTGTAACACTATATCTGGTCTCAGGCATTTTTCTCTTTGTGCTATCTACTAAACATATGTATGATTGGATTATACTCATGCATAGTGTGATTTGACTGGATAGCATGCAAACAAACGTGCTTCTCATAAACTGTGTGTGTTCCCCACCTCCAACCCTGTTTCATGTGGCTTTTGCATCTTCCTAATTCCAATGAATTCAGGCCCAACTTTCTCAATTTTTCTTCATATACTAACTCCTTTATCTCTGTAAATCAACCTGGTTAAATATCTCTGCACTGCCTCCAAAGCATGGAAATCTTTGCTTAATATAGAAAAATTATTGCATGCAGATGTAGTCTCATCAGTTCTCTGTGAAGTCATGTCATGTCTTCCTTACTTTCATGCCCTCTCAATAAAGTCAGAATTCTATTAGCCTTCCTAAATACTTGCTGTTCTTGCACATTTACTTCTTGTGTTTCATTTGCTTGGATCCCCACATCACTTTTTTTAAATTTTGAAGGCTCGCAATACTTAAATAGTAATTTTTTTCAAAAATGAATAACATCTGTCAACTTACCCACACATTTAACCCATCCATTTCCTTTTGCAGGCATTTTGTGTCCGCCTCACAATTTACTAGCTCACTTATGTGTAAGCAGGAAATGCAGTTGCTGGTTTACACCAAAGATAGATACAAAATGCTGGAGTAACTCAGTGGGTCAGGCGGATCTCTGGAGAAAAGGAATAGGTGGCTTTTCGGGTCGAGACCATTCTTCAGACTGAGCGGCACTGTGTCGATGGGTTAATTGGAAAATTACCTATTTTTCACAACTTTGTTTTCTGTTACCTACTCCCCTGTCTGCGCCAATCCATTGCCCTTCCCCACACCAGCCCCACTCTTATCTTGTACAGTAACCCTTAATACAGCACCTTATCGATTGCCTTTTGTCAAAATGCACAACTTTTACTGGTTCACCTCTATCCACCAGTTTGCAACATCCTCAAGGACTTCTAGCAAATCTGTCCACACAATTTGTTAAGGAAGGACTGTGTTGCAACGAGGAGGCAGATGGACAGGTCTTATGAGAATGTCACAGCAGGAATGGACAATGTCAGCCAAACATAATGTAATCAGAGTGTGAGAAGGCAGGCTGAAAGTGCTCATGATAGAATTGAAACCGTTGGATATTATCCAGAAAGAGAAAGTCAGAACAGATGGTTTAGTGATTTTAAAGGAGACAGTGGAAATTAATAGAGGTTGACAAGAGTTAGAATTGGTGTCAAGGTGCAAGGCATTGAGAAAGCAAAGGCACAAAGTCAGAGTGTTAAAAAGTAAACAAAACAGAGATTGGTGTGATTGAGTTCATGGTATCCCATAAGGTACCAAATACAATTTAGAATTGTTAGGTTTTATTACGGTCGACAAGAATTATTGCTCTGTGTTGCTTTATGTGAATGGTTTGGAATTTACAGTTGCCATCAGAGGTTGTGTTTATGAGGATGTAATACAATGCCTTCATAGTTATTAGAAAACAATTACATTGAAGCAACAATTTTGGAACTAAGGACCAGATGTTTTTGAAGCCTATCTTGAGAACCTATGCAGCAGAGGCGGGTATTTTAGAAAAATTGGTTACTCCATGTATTGAAGTGATTTGCAGAAGAGTCAGGAGTCAAGAGTGTTTAATTGTCATGTGTACTGTCAACAGTACAATTAAACATAAGATAGACACAAAAAACTGGAGTAACGCTGCGGGTCAAGGCAGCATCTCTGGAGAAAACAAATCGGTGACCTTTCAGGTCGAGACCCTTTTTCAGATTGAGAGTCAGGGGAGAGGGAACCAAGAGATATGAAAAGGTACAGAGCAAATTAATGAAAGATGTGGTGTTTGATAATATTAGCTCCCTTTTTCAGGCAGCACCTCCTGATAGTTTCCTTCGATGGTGTGGATGTCAGTACCTGCAATTGACTGGGCAGTGTCTACCACTCTGTAGCTTCCTTCATTCTTGGGCCTTTGAGTTACTGAACTAGTCCGTGATGCAACCAGCTAATATACTCTCTACCATACACTTCTCGAAGTTCGTTGGTATATCCAGCTGCAAACGGAATCTCCTCAATCGTTTAAAGGTTGGGGCTTTGATGAACTTTCTTTGTGATTGCATTGATGTGCTGGGCCTAAGACAGATCTTCAGAGATTTGCACACCCAGGAACTTGAAGGAGTTGAATCCCTCCACTGCTGCCCTGTCGATGAATACAGGTTCTTGGATCCTCAGCTTTCCTTCCTGAAGTGAATAATAAGCCTCTTGATCTTGTTAAAGTTGAAAGCAAGATTGTTCTGGCACCATTCAATTAGATTATCAATCTCCCTCCTGAACTCTGATTCACATGACCTATTATTTGTCCAATGATGGCGGGATCATTGGCAAATTTCAAGATGGCATTAGAGCTGTCTGGCTGCACAGTCATGGATACAGAGAGAGTACACTGATCGCACAGCCTTGAGGTGGTCCTGTGTTGATGTTTATCGAGGGGGAAGTGTTGGCATTTAATATTGCTCTCGGCGGCCGATGAGGTGGTTGAGGATCCAATTACATAAAGGCGAGCAGGAGGCCAGTTCTCTTAGTTTGATTAATTGTAACATGTCCAGTAGGGAAACTAAATTATTTTCATTTCCTCTGTCCTGGTCGCATCCAGGGAGTTTCTTGGCAGGACAAAATCACCAATGTTCTTACCCTGACCAGCATGCCTGGCATTCCTGCATCTCCGCAAGTTTGAACATATTCACAGGGTGGAAAATGGACACATCCCAAAAGATGTGCTACACGGGGAAGTTGCCAAGAGGAAGACCAAACCTTTGCTACAAGGATACGATTAAAAGAGATATATGACAAATTTTAACATAGGATCTGACAACTGGGAAGCAGCTGCTGAGGATCTGGGGTGATGGAGAAAGCACCTCCAGGTGGGTATGAAGCAGCATGACAGCATTTGGTTCAATACCATAGAGGCCAGGCACCAATGCCACAAAATGATCAATGGCAACAGCAACACATACCCCAGTCTAATTGCCAGAGACAACTTGACACAACAGAGATGCCTACCTGAGCATATGTTGGCACTGGGCCTGTACTCGCTGGAGGTTAGAAGAATGAGGGGAGATCTGATTGAAACATACAGAATAGTGAAAGGCTTGGATAGAGTGGTCGGGGTGAGGATTGTTCCACTAGCGGGAGAGTCTAGGACTAGAGGTAATAGCCTCAGAATTAAAGGACATTCTTTTAGGGAGGAGATGAGAAGGAATTTCTTTCATCAGAGGGTGGTGAATTTGTGGAATTCCTTTCCACAGAAAGCTGTGGAGGCAGTCATTGGCTATATTTAAGGCAGAGATAGATAGACTCTTGATTAGTACGGGTGTCAGAGGTTATGGGGAGAAGGCAGGAAAATGGGGTTAGGAAGGAGAGATAGATCAGCCATGATTAAATGGTAGAATAAACATGATGGGTCCAATGGCCTAATTCTATTCCTATCACATGATTTTATGATCTTATGATCACTTATGAACTTCACCTGTGGAAGTTGTGGGGGAGTCTACCTGTCAAGGATAGGCCTAGTCAGCCACAGCAGGAAATGCAACCATTTAGCGATACGGTGGCGCAGCGGTAGGGTTGCTGCCTTACAGTGCTTACAGCGCCAGAGACCTGGGTTTGATCCCGACTACGGATGCTGTCTGTACGGCGTTTGTACAGTCTCCCCATGATTTTTCGTGGGTTTTCTCCGAGATCTTTGCTTTCCTCCCACACACCAAAGACACACAGGTTTGTATGTTAATTGGCCTGGTATAAATGTAAAATTGTCCATAGTGTGTGTAGGATAGTGTTAATGTGCGGGGATCGCTGGTTGGTGCGGACTCGGTGGGCCGAAGGGCCATTTTCCGCGCTGTATCTTTAAACTAAACTAAACTAAACATAAGATGTAACATTCCCCTCTCCATACAAGACAACATCAAAGCCACACCATCTTCACTCGCAGGTGGACAGATGCTAACTGCTAACTAACGTGCCACAAATATAAACAGTTAACCAAACGTATAATTTCATGCAAGTAAAGAGTTAACGTTTATCTGAATTTATTTGAATGTGAAGCAGTGCAGGTTTATCAAATAGGTGTACCTCTAAGAACATATTGTATCATGTGCTAAGACTCTTGATACTTTGATGTACCAGCCACTACCATTAGTTGAGAGTTATTACCTTCAATAAAGGGTGGTCTGTTCATAGTTCTATCTTTTATTCATTTTCGTTTACAAGCAGCAAGACTGAACTGCAAAGGCACCAGAGTTAACAAATGAATAAATAATTTAAAAGCAGCACATGTTTTGGGAAGGGTCTTTTATAGAGCAGCCAAAGTTACCTTCCTGAGAAAACATGGTTGACTTAAAAATGGAGGAAGTAGAAAACAACTTTTGTCAATAAGAACAGGACATTGACTCCCTAAAAATTTAAGGAATTGGAGTGTAGCTTTCTAAAGTCCATCCACACTCATGTCTAACTGGATTTTAGCCAAATTTACTGAATCATTTATAGACTCAAAAAGCTGGAGTAACTCAGCTGGACAGGCAGCATCCCCGGAGAGAAGGAATGGGTGACGTTTCGGGTCGAGACCCTTCTTCAGAGTTTCTTCCTTTATCAGTCTTCTGTTTTCAATGTATGCAACCTTTCATAAAGTGTCTGTTCATAATTTCTTGGCTGATAGGTCTTTGATTTTCTCTTTGAAAATGACATGGTGCTGTGAGCATTCATAATGTATTGCAACTGGCACACCACCATTGCAATCACTGCCTTGGGTGGGAGCAAATCTGGGTCAAAGCAAGATTGAAATTTCTACTGCACTGGATTAGCAACTGTGCTACTGCAATTTATACCTGAACCATGTAAGGAAGCCCATTAAGAAGAAAGAGTGAAAGGAAAGGTTGAAGAATAAAATAATAGATTGTGACATTCCTTACCTTTGCCTTCAGGTGTCACGAGGAATTAACCTGATTTGTCTCTGAGAACTCCCTAAATAACTAATGAAATTACTTGTTATTAACTTTACATTTTCATTCAATTAAATCCACAAAGGACAATGCGGAAGAAAACCCTGGGCTAGATCATTTTCGACACGGCTTTCTTCTCACATTCACCTGCTGCTGGATCATTGCATTTCATACTTAGTTTTTGTGGCTGAAAGGCTCGTACTGACCTTGAGGACTTGTAGCCATCGCCATGCTGCGAAGAGGAGCAGCCAGGTAGCTCACATGGCCAGAATGCTTTCCCCATCGCATCCAAGTGTCTCTGGTGATCAGAGACAACTTGTACCTGGATCTGCAGCCTGGCGGTGAGTCCCAGAGTGGAGCAGGAGGTCAGAACTCCAGCACGGGTATGGAAGTGTGGAAGGCCATACGCAGTGCATGTAGACGAACTCTCCCTTCAGAACCATTAACTAGATATCAGTATAATTAACCCATAGACACTGAGGCCAAAAAGGAGATTTATTAGTCCAGGGCTATGTCATGTTAAGATTGTTGGTAATTATTGCTGAAGAATGCTTGAAGCCACCATTACATAACACACCACCCGTAATATTAATTGATGTTTAAAGCAATTAACTAAATGGTTGAACATTTCCACTACAACAGACCTGCAAATGTCATATCAATGTTTTAAGCTTGCATAATTCATGCCACAATAATTGTGAGCTTAGTGGCAGGGCAAGGTAGCAGACACTGTGGGCTATGATATAACCGGACTTTTGATCCTTGAGGAGATCACAAGGGGCTGCATTTCCATCTGATTACTGGGTTATACGTGGCAAGAGTTTAGCCTGCCCTTGTGACTATCAGACTATCAGTTTAGCCTGCCCATGTGACTATCAGACTATTAAACACTACAATCTCCAAACAAGCGCTGAACCACAAAGATTTGGGGCATTGGTTTGTCTTTTTGCACTATTATTGTCTGGTTGTTTGTTTTTATGTACGTTATGTATGTACACGCACACACATACACACACACATGCACACACACACACACACACACACACACACACACACACACACACACACACACACACACACACACACACACACACACACACACACACACACACACACACACACACACACACACACACACACACACACACACACACACATACAACCACATACATACACACACACATACACACACACACACACACACACACACACACACACAAATGTGCACACACACACATACATGCACACGCACACACATACACACACACACACACACACAAATGTGCACACACACACATACATGCACACGCACACACACGCACACACACACGCACATACACATACTGTACATACATACACACATACATATATATAGATACTGAACATTTTTTTCATTTATTATTTTGCTTATGGTGTACTGTGTTTACATATTCTGTAATAATTTCATTGTTCTGTCTGGGACATGTGACAAGAAAACACTCTTGACTCTTGATTCTTGAACTAACACACTGTTCTATTTTTCCAGAGTAACTTATCACTGACGTGGAATGAATTTATAAAAATATATCTGTTGATTATTATCCTGCAGAGCTTGAAGATCTGCAGGTGAGTAGAGGAGCACCAACCATTGTTAAAAAAAGAACCTTATGACAGGAGGCGACAGAAAGTGCTTATGATTGAAGAAAGTGGGACTGTCGGATGATGCCTGACACGCTGAGTTACTCCAGCATTTTGTGATACCATGATTGAAGAAAGAATCTTTGATACATCTATGAGTGTTCAAGTCACTGAAGGAGAGGCTAGAAAGAATGAAATCCTGGGATGGAGATCAGAGAGGCTTGTGAGTAAATGGTTGAAACTCTGTGGAGTGAAATGATGAAAGGCAGTCAGTGCATCTCATGAATTGCTGCATACTCCACCAAACACACTTCTGACCTCAGATGATTGATTATAGTCAGCATGTAAAGAAACCTGTAAGAATTACTTTAACTCTTTAACTAATTGCCCTTGCTTTGCAAAGAGAAGGTATTAACGCCATTAGTTGTTTCCAGAAAAATAATAATAATTGGTCCTGATATTTAAACAGAGGCAGAACTGGAGATGAGGCACAGACTGGTGGCCCCAATAAATGGGAACGCCAGAAACATGGATGTCAGAAATGGACATTGCCTGACCTGCTGAGTTATTCCACCACTTTGCATCTTTTTTCAAACCAGTATCTGCAGTTTCGTGTTTCAACATGGATGTCTTGCTAGATATATTGACAGGATCTTATTGGTATCTCCCCTTCCCCACCTCTTCCACCTTCCGGAGAGACCACTCTGCCCATAACTCCTGGTTCACTCATCACTTCCCACTCAATCCGTCCCCTCCCCAGGCACTTTCCCCTGCAAATGTAAGGAGATATAATGCCTATTCCTATATTTCCTCTCTCACTTCCATTCAGGGACTCCAGCAGCCTTTCCAGGTGAGACAGCGTCTCGGGTGCAACTTGTCTATTGTGTTCAATTTTTCCACCATGGCCTCCTTTGCATCATTGACCTTTACATCCTTGACCATTTTGCTGAACGCTTGCACTCTGTCCATCAAGCCCTACTGGAGTTCCCGGTTGCTAACCATTTTAACACCCCTTCCCATTCCTATATTGTGCTTTCAGCCCTGCATTTTGATGCTGTGCAGTTTAATGTGCTTTTTGAGGCATGAAAAATGTCTAGATCTTTATGTCTTATGTTCACATAGTGTATAGAACAATTCAGCACAGGAACAGTAATGTCCAGGCTGAACATGATGCCAAATTAAACCAACTTCCATTGCTCCCTCCAACTTCTATATCCCTCCAATCCCTGCATATCTCTGTGCCTACCCATAAGCCTGTTAAATGCCACCATGCCTGCAAAACATCTCTGGCAGTTCATTCCAGGCACCCGCCACCCTCTGTGTAAATTCCTTGCCCTGCGTATCTCCTTTCAATTTTGGCCCTCTCACCTTAAAGCTATGCCCTTTAGTCTTTGACATTTCCAAGGAGACGTTTGTCTACCCTATCTATGTTTCTCATAATTGTATATACTTCTATCAGGTCTCCCCCTCAGCCTCCATCATTCCAAAGAAAACAATCCAAATTTGTCCAACCTCTCCTAATAGCCAATGCCCTCTAATCCAGGTAGCATTTTTGTAAATGTTTTCTATACCCTTTCCAAAGCCTCCACATCCTTCCTGCAATGCGCCAACTAGAACTGCACACAATACTCCAAATGCAGCCTAACCAAAGTCCTACAAAACTGCAACATGACTTCCAGATTCTTATATTCTATGCCTCAACTGATGAAGGCAAGCATACCATACACTCCCTCCTCCCCTCCCACATCGAGCAAAAGGTATAGAAGTGTGAAAATTCACACATCCAGATTCAGGGACAGTTTCTTTCCAGCTGTTATCAGGCAACTGAACCATCCAACCAACAAATGGAGAACAGTCCTGAACTACTATCTACCACCTTGGACTATCTTTGATAGGACTTTACTGGCTTTATCTTGCACTAAACTATATTCACATTATTCACTTTATTATATATCTCTACGCTGTGGGTGGCTTGATTGTAATCATGTATTGTCTTTCCACTGACTGGGTAGCATGCAACAAAAGCGTTTCACTGTGCCTTGGTACATGTGATGATAAACTAAACTCAAACTCACCTTCTTTGCCACTACATCTATTTGTATTGCCACTTTCAGAAAACTATGGACTTGTATCCCAAGATCCCTTTGTACATCAATGCCGTTTAGGGTTGTGCAATTATCTGCATACTTTCCCCTTACATTCAACTTCCTAAAGTGCAATACCACACAGTTGCTTGGATTAATCTCCATCTGTCATTTCACCACCCATTTCTGTAGCTGATCTATATCCCACTATATATCCCACTGTCAACATCTCCAGCAATTTTGGTGTCATCTGCAAACTTACTAGCCGACCCATTTACATGTATGTCCAAATCATATATATATGTCGCAAACAACAGAGGTCCCAGCATAAATCCGTACAGAATTTCACTCACATTCCTCCAGCCTTCCATGACAGCCCTATGTCTTCTACAACTAAGCCAGTTCTGAACCAAATGACCGAGTCACTATGGATCCCATGCATCTTAATCTTCTGAATCAGCCTACAATGATGGGCTTTATCAAATGTCAACTAAAATCCATGTAGGTAACATCCACATTCATTAATCACCTTTCCATTGTATCGCCTCAAAGACAGATGAGATGCATCTGGCATTTAAGTCACACAGCTACAGTAGCTGACAAATTCCTCAATTTGGTGCTGTCACCTTGCCTCGTAAAATTCCAGTATTTGGATGATCTATTGTAGCCAGAAGAAGCACATTTTATGAAGCCCATGAAGAGTGCTGCACTATTTTTTTATTCCACAATAAGGCATTGAAATGTGCTCGATAATTTATCAGCTTTTGCAAATGAAACATGCTCATTTTTCCTCACACAGTTGAAGATAAAATTTCAAGGCAGATCTCCTGCTGTTCTTTGACATACACCATTATATTAGTAGTGCAATAGGTCAGGACTGCTTCAAATTCTGTATGATTATAAATTGATTATGACCTTGTAGTGACTGAGCAATTGCAAAAGCAACATGAATTTTTCACTTTACAAGCACAAGATAATATAAGTAGTGTTTTGAGAGCACTGAAAGCTCACACAGTTATGAAAACATACTTCTATAATCAAATATAAATTTATTGCACTTCCCAGGTACTGTGAGGACTGTCTATTACAAATGTTGAAAAATGTTCAGTGTCTTCAGTGAACATGTTTCAATGTCTTTACCTAGGAATAAAAAGAAGTACAGAACTCTTTGTGTACTTCATGGAATGTGCTTCTTCTGGACACAATAGGTTAGCCAAATACTGGAATATTAGGAGCCAAGTTGGCAACGTTTAATTCAGGAATTTCTCTGTGACCACAATTGTACGATTTGATCAGCAGATCCATTGGACAAAGTCGTCTTTCTGTGAGATGATACAACAGAACGTTAACCAATGATGGTAAGACAGTGGATGTGGTATATATGGGTTTTAGTAGGCATTTGGTAGAGTCCTTCATGATAGGCAGATCCAGATGATTAAGGTGTAAGGGATTCACACAGTTGAATTTTTGCTTCAGCATACCACAAGTAGTAAAGATTATATTTCCATTTGGGTGCCATTCAGTAAGCAAGCCTTTAAGCCCAAGATAGACACAAAACACTGAAGTAACTCAGCGGGACAGGCAGCTTCTCTGGAGGGAAGGAATGGGTGATGTTTCAGGTCGAGACCCTTCTCCTTTAAGCACCACCACTAATAGAAAACATATAAAACTGCAAATGCCAAAATCTGAAACAAAAACAGAATTTCCGCCTTCTATCCATTCACCTCATCCCTTCCACCATCCAGAGATCCAAACAACTATTCCAGGTCATAGTGATTCATGTACATTTCTTCCATTCTAGTGTACTACTTTCAGTGTTCCACAAAGGTGAAACCAAATATAGATTGGGTGATCTTTGTCTGCTTGAAACGTGAGGCTGAACCTGATCCTGATG
Source organism: Rhinoraja longicauda (assembly GCF_053455715.1). Classification (NCBI taxonomy): domain Eukaryota; kingdom Metazoa; phylum Chordata; class Chondrichthyes; order Rajiformes; family Arhynchobatidae; genus Rhinoraja; species Rhinoraja longicauda. The sequence continues at coordinate 119,363,390 of NC_135953.1, read as the reverse complement.
CCATTTTAATTCACTGTTCCATTTCCATTCCAATGAAAGGTCTGAAAAATGGTCCCATCCAGAAACCTCACCTATCCATGCTCTCCAGAGTTGCTGCCTGGCCCGCTGAGTTACTCCAGCACTTTGTGTCCTTTTGCGTAAATCAACATCTGGAGTTCCTAGTCTCTCTGTTTCAATCTGTCTTCCTTCCGGGTCTTCTGCTGCCATAAGATTCTCAATGTAAACCGGAAGAATAACATATAATTTATTTACAAAATCTCTGAAATGAACAACAAATTTTCAGGGAAGGTGCTCTCTTATCATTTTCCATTATCACACCAAATCTCAATTTCTTACCTTGTTTTGTTAAAATGTCTCACTAATGGTCAGTACTCATGTATTCCTTATTGCTTGATTTGTCTTGACTAATCTGCGTGGCACAGAGATGCAGCTGGTAGAGACATTGCCTCACAGCGTCAGAGATCCGTGTTTAACCCTGACCTCGGGTGTTGTCTATGTGGAGTTCTCCTTGTGACTGCAGGGGATTCCTCCAGGTGTTAAAGTTTCATCTCACATCCCAAAGACGTGCAGGTTAATTGGCCTCTGTATATTTCCCCTAATGTGCATGGAGTGGATGCAAATGTGGGGTGACATAATACAAGTGTGAATGGGTGAGCGAAGGTTGGCATGAACTAATACCTTCTAATCTAGGAACCATTCTGGGAAACCTCTTCTACACCCATTCCAAAGACTCCACATCCTTCCTACACCATGGCAACCAGAGCTGCACGTAGAACATAGAAACATAGAAAATAGGTACAGGAGTAGGCCATTCGGCCCTTCGAGCCTGCACCGCCATTCAATATGATCATGGCTGATCATCCAGCTCAGGAGTCTGTACCTGCCTTCTCTCCATACCCCCTGATCCCTTTAGCAAAAAGGGCCACATCTAACTCCCTCTTAAATATAGCCAATGAACTGGCCTCAACTACCTTCTGTGGCAGAGAATGCCACAGACTCACCACTCTCTGTGTGAAGAAATGTTTTCTCATCTCGGTCCTAAAAGACTTCCCCCTTATCCTTAAGCTGTGACCCCTGGTTCTGAACTCCCCCAACATCGGGAACAATCTTCCCGCATCTAGCCTCTCCAACCCCTTAAGAATTTTATATGTTTCTATAAGATCCCCCCTCAGTCTTCAAAATTCCAGCGAGTACAAGCCCAGTCTATCCAGTCTTTCCTCATATGAAAGTCCCGCCATCCCAGGGATCAATCTGGTGAACCTTCTCTGTACTCCCTCTAAGGCAAGAACGTCTTTCCTCAGATTAGGAGACCAAAAATGCACACAATACTCCAGGTGCGGTCTCACCAAGGCCCTGTACAACTGCAGCAGAACCTCCCTGCTCCTAAACTCAAATCCTCTTGCTATGAATGCCAACATACCATTCGCTTTCTTCACTGCCTGCTGCACCTGCATGCTTGCTTTCAATGACTGGTGCACCATGACACCCAGGTCACGTTGCATCTCCCCTTCTCCCAATCGGTCACCATTCGGGTAATACTCTGCTTTCCTGTTCTTGCCGCCAAAGTGGATAACCTCACATTTATCCACATTATTTTGCATCTGCCATGCATTTGCCCACTCACCTAATCTATCCAAGTCACTCTGCAGCCTCCTAGCATCCTCCTCGCAGCTAACACTGCCACCCAGCTTCGTGTCATCCGCAAACTTAGAGATGTTGCATTCAATTCCTTCGTCCAAATCATTAATATACACTGTAAATAACTGGGGTCCCAGCACTGAGCCATGCGGTACCCCACTAGTCACTGCCTGCCATTCCGAAAAGGACCCATTTATTCCTACTCTTTGCTTCCTGTCCGCCAACCAATTTTCTATCCACCTCAACACTGAACCCTCAATACCATGTGCTTTAAGTTTGTACACCAATCTCCTATGTGGGACCTTGTCGAAGACCTTCTGAAAGTCCAGATACAACACATCGACTGGTTCTCCCTTATCCACTCTACTAGTTACATCCTCGAAAAATTCTATAAGATTCGTCAGACATGATTTGCCTTTGGTAAATCCATGCTGACTTTGTCCGATGATGTCACCACTTTCCAAATGTGATGCTATCACATCTTTAATAACTGACTCTAGCATTTTCCCCACTACCGATGTTAGGCTAACTGGTCTATAATTCCCCGTTTTCTCTCTCCCTCCCTTTTTAAAAAGTGGGGTTACATTAGCTACCCTCCAGTCCTCAGGAACTACTCCAGAATCTAAAGAGTTTTGAAAAATTATCACTAATGCATCCACTATTTCTGAGGCTACTTCCTTAAGCACTCTGGGATGCAGCCTATCTGGCCCTGGGGATTTATCTGCCTTTAATCCATTTAATTTACCTAACACCACTTCCCGACTAACCTGGATTTCCCTCAGTTCCTCCATCTCATTAGACCCCCGGTCCCCCGCTATTTCCGGCAGACGGTTTATGTCTTCCTTAGTGAAGACAGAACCAAAGTATTTGTTCAATTGGTCTGCCATCTCCTTGTTCCCTATGATCAATTCACCTGTTTCCGACTGCAAGGGACCTACATTTGTCTTAACTAATCTTTTTCTCTTGACATATCTATAAAAGCTTTTGCAGTCAGTTTTTATGTTCCTTGCCAGTTTTCCCTCATAATCTATTTTCCCTTTCCTAATTAAGCCCTTTGTCCTCCTCTGCTGGACTCTGAATTTCTCCCAGTCCTCTGGTATGCTACTTTTTCTGGCTAATCTGTATGCTTCATCTTTTGTTTTAATACTATCCTTGATTTCCCTTGTTAGCCACGGATGCACTACCTTTCCTGGTTTGTTCTTTTGCCAAACTGGGATGAACACTTGTTGTAGTTCATCCATGCGACCTTTAAATGCCTTCCATTGCATGTCCACCGTCAACCCTTTCAGCATCAATCGCCAGTCTATCTTAGACAATTCACGCCTCATACCCTCAAAGTTACCTTTCTTTAAGTTCAGAACACTTGTTTCTGTATCGACTTTGTCACTCTCAATCCTAATGAAGAACTCTACCATATTATGATCACTCTTGCCCAAGGGGCCTCGCACAACAAGACTGCTAACTAACCCTTCCTCATTACTCAATACCCAGTCTAGAATGGCCTGTTCTCTCGTTGGTTCCTCGACATGTTGGTTTAGAAAACCATCTCTCAAACATTCCAAGAATACTCCAAATGTGGACAAACCAGTCTTACAAAGTTGCAACATGATTCTTCTAATCAATGCCTTAACCGATGAAGGCAAGTATACAATTATGGCCTCTTTATCATTCTATCTATTTGTGTTGCTGCTTTTAGAAAGCTTTGAACTTGGACACCAAGATTCCTCTGTACATCAAATCTGTTCAGGGCAGAGGACACGAGCCTTCTCAGTAATGATCCAAGGATAAACCTGGATCTATCATCAACCTTAAGGTGTGCAGAAGTAGCTATATCATTCAGCTGCTAGCTCAGACCAGCTTGGAAATACTCTTCAATCTCTGCTATATGCCCACTTATTATATGAAATTATTGTGTTTATTGTCTACCCTTTTTTCAAGGGAACAATCAGAGGCATGCTATTGTATGTAATGCACACTGAGGGAGTCCAGAGGAAGGGTCTCAAGCTAAAAAGTCGACTCCATTTCCCTTCACAGATGCTGCCTCATCTGGAGGCATAGAGTCATAGAATTGTACAGCCTGGAAACAGACCCTCCGAATCAACTTGTCCATGCCGACCAAAATACCCCATTTTAGCTAATCCCATTTGCGGCATTTGGCCCATTTCCCTCTAAACCTTTCCAATCTATGTATCTGTTGAGTTCCTCCAGCTTTTTATATTTTGCTGCTGATTGCAGCATCTGCAGCCTTTCGTGTCTCTTGTCTGTACTTTTAGCTTTTTGTTCTACTCCTATAACTTATCAACTTATTAACAATGTCTGTGCCAAACATGATGGCAAGACCAATTCGTATCAGCCTGCACATAATCCACATCCCTCCTTTCCCTGCATATCCATATGCCAGTCCAATTTTTTTTTTAAATGCTACTATTGTATCTGCCTCAGCCATCAACCCCACAGTATGTTCCAAGCGCTCACCATTCTCCATGTCAAAAACTTGCCCTGCACATCTCCTTTAAACTATGCCCCTCTTACCCTAATGCAATGCCCTCTGGTTTTTCCATCCTGGGAACCACAAAAACCTCAGAATTTTTTACACTTCTATCAGGACTCTGGAGTAATCTCCGGTGTTCCAGAAATAATGGTCAATGATTGCGAAGAAAATAATAGCCAGAGATCAGAATTTTTTGACAGATTGCACCATATCCGAATATAATATTCTGTGCCAATTTGTAGTTTGTTCATTGTCTGAAGCAAAGGTGTATTTAGGAGCTGAGAAGTTGAGGTGTTTAATGGTAGATTTTTCTATTCAGAATGGTAAGAAACAGAGACCCCTTTTATTAGGGGTGGGTGCTTCTGACATCTTGTTTCTTTAGTTTGGTTTAGTTTAGTTTAGTTTAGTTTAGTTTAGTTTAGTTTAGTTTAGTTTAGTTTAGTTTAGTTTAGTTTAGTTTAGTTTAGTTTAGTTTAGTTTAGTTTAGTTTAGTTTAGTTTAGCTAAGTTTAGAAATACAGCTCAGAAACAGGCCCTTAGGCCTACTGAGTCTGTGGCAACCCTGTGCACTAGCACTATCCTACACACTAGGGCCAATTTACAATTTTTACTGAAGCCAACTAACCTACAAACCTGTATGTCTTTGAACTGTGGGAGGAAACAGGAGCACCCATAGAAAACCAACGTGGTCACAGGGAGAACGTACAAACTCCATACAGACAGCACCTGTAGTCAGGATTGAACCCGGGCCTCTGGCACTGTAAGGCAGCAACTCAACCGATGCACCACCATGCTGCCTAAAGTTAGGTTGTTTAGCCTGTTGAGTATCAGATACACTCAAGGCTGCGACCTTTGGTCTTTATAAATGAAAAGATATGGAGTATTATATTATGTGTAGGTGGCTTGCAATTCAAATAACTTTAGTTCAAATTAAATTGACTAATCATAACCCCAAATCTAAAGAGCTGTGCTGCAGAAATAATACATTGACTATACTGCACAGTGCTTCGTTAAATATCCTACTCTTTCTTCTTAGTCAGACCTTCTGGACTGAGGATGACTTGCTTTCACTCCGATTCTTGTGAGTTCTGAACTGACTTACGAGGCCATTGTGGGAGCTATGAGGGAGGAAGGAGGTAATGCACCCTTCAAGTGTGTAAGTCCTTTGTGAGGTTGTGCATTACTTCTACTGCTTCAGCGGTTGTCCATGTTTATCAGGTGCAGGGACTTAGGGTTCTCATATCATCATTAAATATATAGCTTTAATACTATGCATCAATATCACTAATGCTCTTTCAATACGTGCTAATATTTAGTTTATTTTAGAGATGCAGCATGGAAACCGGAACTTCAGCCCACCAAGTCCATGCCGACCATCGATCACCCATTCACACCAGTTCAATAGGCCAATTAACCTACAAACCCACCCATCTTTGGGTTGTAGGAGGAAACTGGAGCACCCAGAGGAAACCCATGCAGTCACAGGGATAACGGGCAACCTCCGCGCAGACAACACCCGAGGTCAGGATCGAACCCAGGACTCTGGCGCTGTGAGGCGGCAGCTCTACCATTTGTGCCACTGTGCCGTGAAGCATAGCTGAGTAAGTCCAGAATGTAGATTATTGCAGAAATGGCTGAAAGGATTTTTTTTTAATGAGTTACATGAAGGGATGATTTAGATATGTAGACAAAATGGCACAGCAAACTGCATCAAGTTATTTTGTGCCAGCTAAGGTTCACTGCCTGTTCACACAAAGGTAATTTTATTTAAATTATCAGCGAATTTATGTGCAATTAAATGACATTAGGTAGTCCAGTAGGTGGTGTGTTAGTGCTGCAGCCTCCTTTGTTGCTGTGTTTACAAAGAGACTGAATTAGAAATTTCAATAAGGTGTTATCCCCTTTACTCGTTAATCATTTTCTCTTAGGTCTAATTTGTTCCAGACAGCGAGAATCACACGAACATCATATTTTCTGTGTTTTTCAGATAGTAATTAAGGGATGAAATCTTTTGATTGAAAGATACAGCATGGAAACAAGCCCTTTGGTCCATGCTGATCATTGATCATATATTCACACTGGTTCCATGTTACCCCACTTTCACATCCACTCCCTACACACTGGGGGCAATTTACAGAGGCCAATTAACCTACAAACCCGCACGTCTTTGGGATGTGGGAAGCTCCGTGTCCACAGGAACAACATGCAAACTCAACAAAAAAGACAGTACCTGAGGTCAGGGCCGAACCCATGTCTCTAACGCTGTGAGACAGCAGGTCTACCAGTTGAACCCTGTAAAAACTAAAGAAAAATAAATGTTTTATGTTCCTTCAAGCAGTTCATTGGAAATGCAGGAGAATTCAACATCTTTCTAAAGTACCTCTGCTTTAATTTGTTATGTGTAAGGAGTAATGCTCAGCAATCAATAGGCAGTCTGCATTTGTCATGGGTAAATCTCGAATACAGCATCACACCAATACAATTTGCTCTCCTCCAATTTTGTAACATTCGGATATTAAGTAGTAATCCAATGTCACGTCATGAGATGCACAAGATCTATGGTCTCTGAGCCCATAGTATTTCTATACTGACATTTATTAGGATGATCATTGTACTCCTGTTGCCAAGTTTAGTTTAATTGGAGATACAACATGGAAGCAGGCCCTTCAGCCCAGCGGGTCCATGTCGACCATCAATCACTCATTCACACGTGTTTTCTTTTACCCCACTCCCTGCATGTTAGAGACAATTTTACAGAGAACAATTAACGTGTAAACTCGCACATCTTTGGGATGTGGGAAGGAACTGGAGCACCCAGAAGAAACTCACACAGTCACAAGGAAAACATGCAAACTCCCCTCAGACAGCACCTGAGGTCAGAATTAAATCAGGTTTCTGGTGCTTTGAGGCAGCTGTGCCACTGTGTTACTCCTTCTTCGTAGAAATAGTCTGACTTGTGATAGTATGTCTTCTCAGTTTCTTGCTCACTATCTCTCCGAAATAAGTCTAACAGCAAACAATTATGTATGGACTACAAAACTCTTCATCTGCGAGCTGCAATTAGAGAGTCATACAGTGTGGAAACAGGCTCTTCGGCCACCTTGCTCATGCCAAGCAACATGCCCCATTTACAATAAAAATCTACACTTAATATCTCTAAAGATCCATTCCAGGTACTGCCAAGTCCATGAATCACATTTTCAATAGACTCCAAATGCTTCTGATTTTATATCCTTTATTGAAAGTGTTAGAATAATATAGCCATAACAATGCTTAACTATAGTTTGAACTGTAATATTCTGAATATCAACTGATATTAGGGGCAGTATTAAATTATTTCTATTATATGATCATTTAAAATTATTAAATATGACAAAATTACACAGTGCATTAAGAAGACAATACTTTTCTCTTGTTGTTATTAATGTATTTTAATATTTAGATGCAATCTACAACCTTCAAAATCTGAAATCTGCGCATATCCTTGTTGGAATTAAAATAATAGGTTCAATAACGCAGTGTACATTAATTCCATTTGTATCAGTCACTCTTTTCGTTACCATTGGACATGTTAAATGCTTGTCATCCAAATAAAAAATGGGCATAAACTTTAATAACATTATCTGCTTTTCAAATGTTGACAACCTCAACATTTAAAAGATGTAACAGTGAATGTGATATATAATTGTAGTTAAAATTGTAGTTAGCAGCTGAGCTTCAGAATACTGCAGTACCATGCATTTGTAATTTTGCATTGTTATAGCTGTATTATGGTAAAACTTGCAAAAAAGGATATAAAATCAGATGCAGAGGTGTTTAATGAAAAAGCAATTCATGGAATTCACAGCACCTGGAAAGGATGTTTTAGAGGTGCTAAGCGCATATATGAAGTTTTATAGTCCATTAGACTAAAAGATAGAGTACGTTTATGTTGGAGAAATGTATAACTTCAATATAATTAGTTAATTGCATGATTTGATTTGTATAAATGGGATCCAGGGAGGGCTAGCTGACAGAATACAGTATTGGCTTTATGATAGGAAGCAGATGGTGATGGTGGTTGGTTGTGTTTTCAGACTGGAGGCCAGTGTGTCTCATGGATCAGTGCTGAGCCCATTGTTGTTTGTCATCTACATCCACAATTTGGATGAGAATTTATCAGGCATGATTAGTATGATTGCAGATGACAGTAAAATAGGTGGCATCAAAGACAATGAAGATGATTATCAAGAATTACAGTGGGATGTTGATCAGCTGCGCAAGTTGGCCAAGGAATGCCAAATGGAATTGAATTCAGATAGTCTAATGGACTATGAGGTTTCCCATTTTGGAAAGTCAAACAAAGGTTGGACTCTCTCAGTAAACGCTAGAGCCATGGAGAAATATGTAGAACAACGGGATCCAGGAGTACAAGTACATTGTTCTCTGAAGGTGGTGTCATAGTTTGTTGGGGGGAAAAGAAGGCTTTTGGCACATTGACCTTTATCAGTCAGGAAATTGAGTACTGAAGTTGGGGGAAGTAGACATTTTCAAAGTACTGTGTGAAGTTACGATGTTATGTTACAGTTGTACAAAATGCTGGTGAGGCTACACTTGGAGTATTGCATACAGTTTTGGTCACCCTGCAGTAGCAAACATGCCATTAAGCTGAAAAGAGTGCAGAGAAGGTTTAGGAAGACGTTGCCAAAACAAGGGGGCTGAGCTACAAAGAGATGACTTTATTCCTTCGAGTGCAGGAGGTTATTATTATAGAGATTATGAAATCATGCAGGGAAAGAAGGGTCTCGACCCGAAACTTCACATTCCTTCTCCCCAGAGATGCTGCCTCCAGCAATTTGTGTCTATCTTCGGGGAATAGATGTTAGATGCATGGAGACATTTACCCAGGGTAAGAGAATCAAGAACTAGAGGGCATAGTTTAGTTTTAGTTTAGAGATACAGCGTGGAAACAGGCCCTTCGGCCCACCGGGTCCACACTGACCAGCGATCCTCGCATATTAACACTATCCCACACACACTATGGACAATTATTTTTACATTTACCAAGCCAATTTATCTACATACCTGTACGTCTTTGGAGTGTGGGAGGATACCAAAGATCTTGGAGAAAACCCACGCAGGTCATGGAGAGGACATACAAACTCCTTACAGACAGCACCCCTAGTCGGGATCGAACCTGGGTTTCCGGCGCTTCATTCGCTGTAAGTCCGCAACTCTATTGCTGCGCCACCGTGCCGCCCTTAAAGGTTTAAGGTGAGCGGGAAAGAAATTAATAGGAAGCTGATGGGCAACCTTTTCACCCAGAGGGTGGTGGGTATATGGAATGAGCTGCCAGAGGAAGTAGTTGAGGCAGATACAATAGCAATATTTAAATACATTGTGACAGATACATGGATTTGAAATGTTCAGACATCTATGGCCAAATGGGACTGTGTACATGGATAGTTTTGCTGAGCTGTATGCAAAAAATGTATTTCACTGTACCTGGTACACATGACAATAAAGAATCTATTGAACCGTTGAGCTTAAATGAGCACCTTGGATGACTGGATAGAATGCAGCAAAAGCTTTTCACTGTACCTCAGTACACATGAAAATAAAATAAACTAAAGCGTGGACAATTTGGGCCGAAGGGCCTGTTTCCATGCATATGACTATGACTCTATGATTCTTTGACTCTAAATAGTTAGTCTTAATTCATGTACGTAGCTGGTTGATGGTCACCATGGGTTATTTTACAAAAGAGGAAGTAGTACAGCATTTAAAAATGTATGAGTATTTCCTGGGGAGCAGGAGTGCACTGTGTGGTACGTTTTCCAATGTAGGTATTGTTATTGGGTGTTGATTGTCTTCGAGAAAATATGTTTTTGTTAATTGCTCTACTCGTGTTATTGATCTTAATTAGCAGTAATACCAAGGGGCCTTCAGATTTTTCATGTGACTTGATTATAAATTCTTGAGGTGCTTTATTTAGTACATTAAGGTACTACAAAGCAGCAAAGAGATGTTGTCAGTGGAACATTATGAAATTTCCTGGAAAGAGTCATCTCAAATATTTGAAATATATTCCATCAATCTTTGAAGCTTGCAAATTTCCTTGTGTTAAATCATACTACAAATTCATAGAGTTTACAGCATAGAAACAGGCCCTTTGGCCACCATATCCACACAAGCATTTTTGCCCTCTAAACTAGTCCCATTTACCTGCATTAGGTCTGTATTCTTCTGTGCATTATCAACTTAAGAGCCTGTCTAAATGTCTCTTAATGGTATGGATGGCATCTGATTCCACCACCTCCTCTGTCTGTCAATTCCAGATATCAGCCATTATCTGTGTAAAAATATACCCCTCAAATTCTCTTCAAGCCTCCTTCCTCTCGTTTTAAACCCATGTCCTAATTTACGATATCCCTAACATGGGATAAAGATTTTGAAAATCTACCCAATCCAATCACTTCAAATCTAATACATTCCCATCATTCTTACTTCAGTATCTTTTGCTCCCGGGTAATCAACCACAGCCTATCCAATCTCTTCCTATAACTATAGATCTCTAATCCAACAACATCTTGGTGAATCTCCTCTGCACTCTCTTCACTGCAACCATATCATTCGCACAGTGTGGTGACCAGAACTACACATAATACTCCATGCGCTGTCTAACCATTTTCTTCCACATCCTAAAAATGTTATTACATTTACTGGCTGCCGTAAATTATCTCTAATGGTTTGTATTAAAATCAAAGGTAATTAATGCATTTGTGGGGAGAATCACAATGATTAATGTGGGATTTGTGTAAATGTGTAATTGATGGTCAGTGCAGTCTCAGTGGACTGGTGTCTGTTTCCATGCTGTAATTCTCTGTTTGACCTTTCTTCAGTTCCCAACCATCAACTCTGATTCTTTCTCTACAGATGCTGCCTGAGTAACATTTTCTATTTTTACTTCTGGCTTCCAGAATCAGGAGAAATTTGGCATCGTGGGCAGCTTAGCTGTATTTTCCCACAGGCCTGAGTTGTGTGCAGCACTGGGTCAATAGATTTATTGTTAATTAATCTTCCATTTGTAATCCATGCTAGTTTGGATTTGAACCATTTCTACCAGCAACTAAGTGAACCAGAAATGGGGTATGGTTTTGAACCTAAGGAACTCTCAGAGTCACGTCCCAAAATCTAATCCCTTCCCCCTTCCTTTATGACAGAACTACTTTGCTTTTGCAGAAAGAAATCTCAGGATATAAGGCCTGTTTTTTTTTTACAAAGACATCTGTTGCAGGTTCTCATAATTACACTAAATAACACAGAGGGACACCCAGTTCTTCACAATATCATTGTATTTTCATTTTGCATGCTGCTCTAAACAGCTGCTCCGAGTTCCACACATCTGTATGTTGTTGCACTGACAACAGTCCAAATTTTCATTCCTGCAACAGTAATTCAGGATTTTGTCAGTGGTGGATTTAAAATTAAAATCACAAGAACAGCCAGGAAATCTCACAAAGCTGCATTATTCCCCCATGTCACTTAAAATATGATCTATAAGTAGGCATGTTTGGTCGATCCTCACTCTTTCTCAGCAGTTTCATCCTTTGGGATTGCCTGAGGTAAATTGCAAACATTCTGCACATTGGCTATCTGCAAGCAATCTGAGATCTGGAGGAAGCATAAAACTAAGGGGATCCCCTTAGGATAATAGTAGGAGCTTTGGACAACTTCACCATTTAGCCAGCTGTGGCCTTTGTGGACTTCTATACAGTCAACTGTACTCGGTGAACTTTCTGCTTTCCTTTAAGTATATTTGCAGATCAGTTATCAAGCAGGTAAACGGGAAATACAAAAAACAAAATACTAATGGAAAGGAACAGATAGCCGAGACTAATTGGATCTACCTTTATCTGCCTAAGCATATATACACTGTCTAAACACTGATATATTTTATATATCAGGAAGGCCCATCCAAAAACATAATCTCATATTCTCTTGCACATCGAAGGAGGTCATTTGGCCCATGAAGTATATGCCAGCTCACAGATCAGTCCCATTAGTTCCATTGCTCCATTATTTCCCTGGGAGCTATTTTCGCCCACTATTTTCTTTAGACTGACCACGAGTCATAAGGTCATAAGGTTATAAGTGATAGGCGCAGAATTAGGCGATTCGGCAAATCGTCTACTCTGCCATTCAATCATGGCTGATCTATCTCTCCCTCCTAAACCCATTCTCCAGCCTTCTCCCCATAACCCCTGACACCTCGATCCGAAACGTGATATGTCCATTTTCCTCCACGCCTGGCCCATTGAGTTCCTCCAGAAGTTTGTCTTTTGCTCCTATTTTTCAACTTCACATTTGGCAGAAGGTGGCAAATGGAGGGATTATCAATGATAATTCACAGTGATCATTTCAATCTGTGGTATCCACTTGCTGCTATAACTGATACGCTGTAGAAGGAGGGCTAAAGGGAGATGGGGACAACTCAGAAGAAACTCTTCCCAATAACATTCAAGTCAGAATCATTTTGTGGCGGATCAGTCATTCCATGTACTTGTTCAAATAAATCCACATGATACGAAAAATAAAATAATCTGGGATATTTTGGTATTTCCTAAAATGAATAAATTGAATGGCCCGGCACCATTTCTTGCAGTAATCATTTTTCTGCATAAACATGCTGATTTTGCAAAGGGATACACTGTATGTCCAGCTGAAAGCACAGTTAATAAATCACGTTGATGCGTGAGTGCCTACATTCACCTTGGATTAATTATTTCTTGTAGTTAGAAGAAAAGTTGTCATACCCACCCTGAAGGTGGGGGATGTTAAAGAGATTGCACTTTAGTGCTACTCTGTGAAAAGTTTCCACCATTAGTGGAGATCAAGAACCACCCCATTAATAAACTCACAATACTGACTTCTGTTATTCCCTGGGGGTTCTGCATCTATGCCTGCCTGAAATCTGGGGATAATGGCTCCAAACAGACAAGCCTTGCATTCACAAAATCTCCATGCTGAGAAGTCGAATGGATGTGGTAAGAACAGGATATGATTAAGATCTAATTGAGGTCAATGCTCTGCTTTAAAGTAAAATGTGTGAGTTGCTGTAATGACAAGTAATGATTGCGAAGAAACGATATATTCAGCAGAATTTGCCATGCGGCCTGCTGTACACCCCAATGAAGAAACAGGCTACAGAGTTGCTAACAGACCACCAACCCAAAAAGCACTGACAAAAAATCTGTAACCATTTGTTTCTTGGCAGTTTGAAACCAACTTTGCTGAAAATTGCAAATTGGATCGTAATGGACGTTCAGTACAGAGGAGTTTGCCAAGAGGACTACAAGTAGTTTATCAGAAGCTTTTAAGTTATTTTTTTGAAGAATACTGCCAAATAAACTAGAATAACATTAACATGACCAGGCAATAACATTAGGCAATAGAATAATTGATTGAAAATTTGGTTCTTTAACCATATGAGAAATTGTATCTCATTGCATCTGTTGTAATTTAGTGAACCTTGTTAATTTATTGATAAAAGGGTGTGATGCAAGATGCTTACATATGTTAGTTGAAGAGTGGGTGGCATTTGGGAATATTCAGCTTTGCATTTAATCTTCTTCAGCACTGCGCTCCTGATTTGATTCACGTCATTAAAATAATAAGTGGTTGCCCCATGCAGGCACAACGAATTTCCTTTCCCTGGCATGAGTTGTCAACTTACTTCAGTCAGAATGAAGATACATTGTCTTGCCACCCAGAGTCAAACAAAAAGCTATGTTCGTGGAAGTAAATCTCAATGCTGCACAACGTGGCCTCTGTTGGAAGTGTATTCATGTGGCATTTTGGACTCATCGACCATGATTATGAAGATGAATGACCTCAGGAATTTTATGCATGGATTTTCCTTTGTTTCCCCAGCCTGAATCAAATGGATAGCAGCAGATGGATTAGGCACCAGGCGTACCAAGGAGTTTCCATCCCAAATTCAAATTCTTTCATCTGCCACAAGAACACAAGATGCTGTCTGATCTGTAGAGATACTCCAGCACCTTATTGAAGGGGGGCGGGGGGCACAGTGTTGCAGCAGTAGAGTTACTACCTTACAGACCAGAGTCTCAGGTTCGATCCTGACTACGGGTGCTGTCTGCATGGAGTTTATGTGTTCTCCCTGTGACTGCTTGGGTTTCTTCCGGGAACTCTGGTTTCATATCATATCATATCATATCATATATATACAGCCGGAAACAGGCCTTTTCGGCCCTCCAAGTCCGTGCCGCCCAGCGATCCCCGCACATTAACACTATCCTACACCCACTAGGGACAATTTTTACATTTACCCAGCCAATTAACCTACATATCTGTACGTCTTTGGAGTGTGGGAGGAAACCGAAGGTCTCGGAGAAAACCCACGCAGGTCACGGGGAGAACGTACAAACTCCTTACAGTGCAGCACCGTAGTCAGGATCAAACCTGAGTCTCTGGCGCTGCATTCGCTGTAAAGCAGCAACTCTACTGCTGCGCTACCTCCCACATTTCAAAGACATACAGGGTTTGTAGGTTAATTGGCTTCTGTAAATTGGGTTTAATGTACAGGACAGAACTAGTGTACGGGTGATCATGGTCGGCATGGATTCGGTGGGACGAAGTCTGAACTAAACGAAGCTAAACTAAAATCAACTAAACTATACTAAACTAAACTAAACTAAAATGAACTAAACATTTTGTGTCCGTTTTTAACCTCAATTCCTAATGTGCTGTCTCTCTCCATTTAAATAATAATCCATCTTTATATTTCTCTTACCAATATGTAGGGCGTCAAACTTCCCCTACATTATACTCCCTTTGTTGGGTTTTAGTTCATTCACTCAATCTACTTATATCCAATTGCAGAATCACAATATCCTCATCAGCCTTCCACCAATTTTATATTATTGGGACACATAATATTAATATAAATCCTAAGCAATTGAGGATAAACGTAACCATTAATGTAAATGGTAAACAATTGTAGCACGGTGACACAGCTGGTAGAGCTGCTGCCTCTCGGCACCGGAGACCTAGGTTCGATCATGACCCCTGGTATGTCTATGTGGAGTTTGCATGTTCTCACTATGACTGCGTGAGTTCACCATGGGGGGGGGGGGGCTCCAGGTTCCTCCCTCATCCCAAAGATATGCGAGTTAGCAGAGCAATTGGACTTTGTAAATTGTCTCTTGTGTACAGATGAAGAGTAAAATCTGGGGGAGAATAAAATGGAATTAATGTTAGATTACTATAAATGGGAGGTTGATGGTTGGCATGGACTTGATGGGTCGAAGGGCGTTTCCGTGCTGTTTCACGCACACATTAAAAAAAATAACCGATCTCCAGGGTAGTTTGTGATTATATCCCTCCTGAAAAGGATCCATTTATGTTTCCAAGTACTTTGAATTCTTAATTTAAGTACTAGCCTGTTATATAGCACCTTGTCAAATGCCTTGTTAAATTCACTACATCTAATGGTTCCCCACTATTGGCTTGAACACTTGCTCAAAAAATCTAAACAAACTTGTTCTCATTTTTCCTTTTATAAAGCCATGTCAACTAGGTTTGATTATGTTCAGCTTTCCTAAATGAGAAGGTATTTCCTCATTGAATAATGACTCTTGTAATTCCTTGGATATCTGCTGGCTGCTTTTCATGCATTGCTCCAGATAAATACAAGCAAAAAATACAGTATGATGTTTCTCAGTGTTTCTACTCCCTGCCAACCTTAAGAGCACTATAGGAAGAGCACTGGTAGTATTGGCTGAAGGTCTCCTACAACATGGATGGTAACAGGGCAAGCAGAGACACTGAGTCCACCATATCCATATCATTCAAAGCCTAGGTATCCACTTTCTCTTTCCTGGAGGCTCAGCCAAACACCTCACCTTAGTAGCAGCTGGTTTTGCTGCAATATTCGTTCAAGCCTATCTGCTTAAGCTGAGGTGGCCGTGGAAACACTAGCAGTCTCCTACTATGTAAACCTGATGAATCTTGAACAAGTAAGTTAGAATGAACTCTAAGCATCAGGTGGAGGTCGCAACGTGCAATTAATCTGGTCATGTTTATACAAGCACATGATGATGCTTCTCCGAGGCCTTGCCATTCACACAACTATAACACAGCAAGAGGAATAAATAAGAGGAATAAAGCTTTTCATTGTTCCTTGGTACACGTGACATTAAACTAAACTCATAAACTAAACTCAAACGGAGAAAGGGAATGTGTGTTGCAGAAAATCAATACAAAAACAGAAAGAAATTAACAGAAAGAAGTTAGCAAAAACACAAAGTGCTGGAGCAACTGTGGGTCAGGCAACATCAAAGGTTTCAAAGGTTTCAAAGGTCTTTTATTGTCACATGTAGCAATTAAAGAACAGTGATATGTGAATTACCATACAGCCATACGAAACAAAAAGCAACAACTACATAAAAGTTAACATAAGCATCCACCACAGCGCTTCCCCCACATTCCTCACTGCGATGGAAGGCAATAAAGCCCGAGCTTCTTCCTCTTTATTGTCCTGCAGTCGGGGCAGTCGAACCATTCATTGGGGCGGTCGAAGCTCCCGCGTCGGGGCGGTCGAAGCTCCTTCAGCCAGCGGTTGAAGCTCCCGCGTCGGGGGATTGAAGCTCCCGCGTCGGGGCGGTCGAAGCTCCCGTGTCGGGGTGGTTGGAGTTCCCGTGTCGGGGCGATTGAAGCTCCCGCGTCGGGGCGGTTAAAGCTCCCGTGTCAGGGCGGTTGAAGCTCCCGTGTCGGGGTGGTTGAAGTTCCCACGTCGGGGCGGTGGAAGCTCCCGTGTCAGGGCAGTTGGAGCTCCCGTGTCGGGGCAGTTGGAGCTCCCGTGTCGGGGCGGTTGAAGCTCCCGTGTCGGGGTGGTTGAAGTTCCCACGTCGGGGCGGTGGAAGCTCCCGTGTCAGGGCGGTTGAAGCTCCCGTGTCGGGGCGGTTGAAGTTTCCACGTCGGGGCGGTTGAAGTTCCTGTGTCGGGGCAGTTGAAGCTCCCGTGTCGGGGCGATCGAAGCCCCCGCGTCAGGGCGGTTGAAGCTCCCACGTCGTGGCGGTTGAAGCCCCTGCGTCGGGGCGGTTGAAGCTCCCGTGTCGGGGCGGTTGAAGCTCCCGTGTCGGGGTGGTTGAAGCTCCCGTGTCGGGGCAGTTGGAGCTCCTGTGTCGGGGCGGTTGAAGTTCCCACGTCGGGGCGGTTGAAGCTCCCGTGTCGGGGCGGTTGAAGCTCCCGTGTCGGGGCGGTTGAAGTTCCCGTGTCGGGGCGGTTGAAGCTCCCGTGTCGGGGCGGTTGAAGCTCCCGTGTCGGGGCGGTTGAAGCACCTGCGTCGGGGTGGTTGAAGCTCCTGCGGCCTGGAGTTCCTGAAGTCGGTCTCTGACCAGAGACCGCGGGCTCCACGTTATTTAGTCCACAGGCTCTCCGCGGTTGAGCTCTCAAAAGTCGGTCTCCAGCAAAGGCCGCCAATTCCTCGATGTTAGGCCGCAGCACGGACGGAGATACGATACAGAAGAAAATTGCATCTCCCTCGAGGTCAGAGATTAGAAAAGGTTTCCCCCAACCCCCCCCCCCCCCACCCCCACATAAAACAAGCTAAACAACACTAAAAACATACATTTAACACGTACTATTAAAACACAAAGAAGGAAGGGACAGACAGAATGCCAGCAAAGGTAATAGACTGAAGAAGGGTCCTGATCCAAAATATTGTCTACCTATTTCCTCCACAGATGCTGCCTGACCCTCTGAGTTCTTTCAGCACTTTGTGTTTGGCTCATGATTCCAACATCTGTAGTTCCATGGGTCTCCAAGAAATTACCCTGGATAGAATTACAGAGGATGTGTGCAGAGATTTAGGCTACTTTGCCCTCTAACTAGTTCTTGCTGGTGTTTAAGTCTACTCAAATAACATTGCTTCCCTCCTCCCCTAACCCTATCATAACAATGGTCTAATCTTTCTCTCCAGTACTTATCTAGCTGCCCTTTAAATCCATTTGCACCATTTGGTACAACTATCACTGTTGGCAAGTTGCATACTCTCATCCTTACCTGGTCAAATACCTGGTTCTTCTGAATTCCCTATTTGATGTCTTGCTGTGTACATATTGTTGGCATCTGGTTTTGCTAGTTGCAAATACTGTATATCAACACTGTCAAAACTTTACATAAATTTGCTTTATGAGAGATCTCTCCAACGTTTCAGATTGAAGCTCAGACAGTTCATCTTTTCATAAAAGATATAAACATGTTTTTGTAATGTACTTTGCAAATCTTTGTTGCAAAAAAATCAGTCTCTTTACTATGTTTTTACATTATGGCAACCAGGAACGTGCAGTGTTAATTGTAATTTAACTAATGTTTGAAACAAATTTAGCCTGTCATTTAATTTCTTTCTCTTCAAAAGCAACCACTGGTGTTCGGTACATCGACAAATTTTAATGATTTGCGAACTCATATTCCCAGATCCTTGTTGTTTCTCTCTTCCCCTCTAGATTCTTAACTTCTCACCAATATATTTCTCACTCACATCTAAAACCTCAAAACATTCAAAAGAGTCGAACTTCTGAGAAAAGATAATGAAAGACAGCGGTCCTAAATTACTCAGATTTGAACCAAGCTCATACTGGGTTTATGAGTCAAAAGTGAATAGAGTCAAGAGAGTCACAAGAGTGTTATTTATTTATTTTTTTTAGATTTTGGAGATACAGCGCGGAAACAGGCCCTTCGGCCCACCGAGTCCGCGCCGCCCAGTGATCCCCGCACACTAACACTATCCTACACACACTAGGGACAATTTTTGCATATTACCCAGTCAATTAACCTACATACCTGTACGTCTTTGGAGTGTGGGAGGAAAGCGAAGATCTCGGAGAAAAGCCACGCAGGTCACGGGGAGAACGTACAAACTCCGTACAGACGGCGCCCGTAGTCAGGATCGAACCTGAGTCTCCGGCGCTGCATTCGCTGTAAGGCAGCAACTCTACCGCTGCGCCACCGTGCCGCCCTTGTCATATGTCCCAGATAGAACAATGAAATTCTTACTTTCAGCAGCACAACAGAATATGTAAACATAGTACACTGCAAACAATATAATAAACCAGAGAGAAAAAAAGTTCAGTGTGTATGTGTACACATACTCACAAATACACGTGTAGAAAGATTATATATATATATATATATATATATATATATACACATGTACACATACGTACACACAAAAAACAATAATAATGCAATGATAACAATAATAGTCTATGTAGTTCAGAGCTTATTTAAGGTTGATTTGAGGTGTTTAATAGCAGAATGGCTGGAGGAAAGAAGCTGTTCCTGAACGTAGACGTTACAGTCTTTAGGTTCCTGTACCTTCTTCCCGATGGCAGGAGTGAAATGAACGTGTGGCAAGGGTGGTGTGGGTCTCTGATGATGCTGGCTGCCTTTTTGAGACAGCAACTCTAGTAAATCCCTTTGATGGTGGGGACGTCAGAACCTGTGATGGACTGGGCAGTGTTCACAACTTTTGGCAGTTTCCTTCACCCCTGGGCATTCAAGTTGCTGAACCAGGCCGTGATGCAACCAGTCAATGTGCTCTCCACTGTACACCTGTAAAAGTTCAAGAGAATCCCCTCTGACATACCAAATCTCCGTAATCTTCTCAGAAAGATGGAATTCCTTCCCTTGTAATCTCCCACCACAACCCCCGCGCCAAACTTGACATAGTGGCGTTATCATTCATTTATCTTGCCGTCCTTCTCCTGAAGCTCAGCTACACATGATAGACGTATGGCCTTATGAAATGTCACTGCATACGTTAGAATTCCTCCCTTTCCGGCCTCAGCTTCACTTTACTCCTTGTTCTCCATTACTCACTCTGCTCAATAATCCAAAAGATGTGTTTAGCCAGGCTTTCATTTTATTGAGCTCTGTGGAGAAGGGAATCTGAAGATTTATGATTCTCCAAGGGAGAAGAAATTGCTCTTCAACTCCTCCTCAGACAAGCAACCTCTATTCTGATATTCTGCCTGCGGAGAGGGAACAATCTGATACATTTTTAGTTTTTAGTTTTTGGAGATATAACATGGAAACAGGCCCTTTCACCCTCCGTGTCTGTGCTGACCAGCAATCACCCTTACACTAGTTCTATGCTACACACCAGGAACAATTTACGGAAGCCAATTAACCTACAAAGCCGCATATCTTTGGAGTGTGAGACTGGGGAGGAGCCAGCGCTGCCCTCGCAGCTGCGGCTTGCCTGCAGTCCGTTTGTCTTGTGTGTTTTTTGTTGTTTTTGTCTGAATTGTAGTTTAAATATGGTGTAGTGTTTGTATGTTATGTGCGGTGGGGTGGGGGGGGGGGTGGGGGGGGGGGGTGGGGGGGAACTGTAAAATTATCTCTCCTGAGCAGAGACGCGACCTTTGTTTTCTGTGTCGTGTCTCCGTTCCCGCTGCGGCCTACCACCGGCCATGTACCTGGAGCTGGCGTGCTCCGGCTGGTACCACCCGGGCTCTGGTTCGCAGAGCCCGCAGCCCGGACTCACCACCTGCGGCGCTGGCTGCCTGCGGATGCTGCGGGAGCAGCTGCGACTCGTCTCCGGAGGCTCCGGCGCGGGCCGCCTGGACGTCGGAAGCCCGCAGGCCCCTGGATGGGGGCCGACATCGGGAGCTCCGGCAGCGGCAGCGACAGCGTCTTCGCCCGCTCCGAATCACGGGGCTTGGGTCGGCCCGCCGCGGACCTTCCACCGTCCGGCGCGGCCTGGAATAGGCCGTGGGATCTTTCTCCGCCGGCGGGGGCTTCAATGTCGGGAGCCCCGACCACCCCGACGTGGCAACTTCAACAGCCTGACCGCGGGAGCAGACGGCAGGGGAAGAGAAAAAGACATCTGGCCTTCCATCACAGTGAGGAGGGACTGGAGGAGACTCACTGTGATGGATGTTTCTTTTGTTTGGTGTTAGTTTATGATTGTATGTGTTATTGCATTTTTATTGATTATTCTTATTGGTCATATTGTTGAACTTCGGGTAATTTTTCATTTCACTACACATTTATGTGTATGTGACAATTAAATGACTATTGACTATATTGAAGCTGGAGCACCCAGAGAAAATCCAAGCAGGTCACAGGGAAAACATACAAACTCAGTACAGACAGCACCCATAGTCAGGATCGAAACCGGGTCTCTGCGTTGTAAGGCAGCAAATCTACCGCTGCGCCACCGTGCCGCACTCTGTATCGACCCTTGATTCGTTCACACCTAATCATCTATTTTCTGTTTGCCATAATGTAAGAAGGAAATGGAGGCAATGAACAACATGCAAAAAAGATTTTTGTGACATTGATCTCCAGACTTTCGTGAGTCTCAGACTGCTGAACACAAAGGTTCCCAAGTGGTGCCTCAGTATGCTCCTTTACTGAGCTGTCGGAAGAGTCCAATGGTAGAGCCCATTCTCTGTCCAGGGTCAAAGAGTGGAATTTCTTCTCTGGTTTTATGCACAGGATCAGAGGCCACATTCATTTTGTTACCAAGTCAAGGCCTACAGATTAGGTGAAAAGGGGGAAGGTTCTGATTATTTTACTTCATTTTAGTTTGTTTAAGTTATTTCTACGTATTTTAATTAATGTTATTTTTTTAAGGTTTAATTTTAACCGCTTTTAAAAATCTTTTTAAAAATCAGAGACATAGTGTAGACATCATGAGTATAGACGTTGGGAGGTCATGTTGCAGTTATATAAGATGTTGGTGAGGCCTCATTTAGAATATTTTGTTAAGTTATGGGGACCGTGTTATAAGAAAGATGTTGTCAAGCCGGAAAGGGTACAGAGAATATTTACGAGGATGTTGCCGGGACTCGAGGGTCTGAGCTATAGGGAGAGGTTGACTAGGCTGGGACTCTATTCCTTGGAAACCAGGAGGAAGATGGGTGATCTTATAGAGGTGCATAAAATCATGAGAGGAATAGATCAGGTAAATGCACAGAATCTCTTGCCCAGAGTAGGGCGATTGAAGATCATAGATTAAAGGTGAAGCGGAAAAGATTTAATAGGAAACTGAGGGGTAACTTTTTCACACAAAGGCTTGTAGGTGTATGGGACGCGCTGTCAAAGGAGGCAGTTGAGGCAGGACCATATCAACATTTAAGAAACAATTAGACAAGTACATGGATAGGACAGGTTTAGAGGGATATAGGCCAAATGCAGGCAGGTGGGACTAGTGTAGCTGGGACATGTTGGCCAGTGTGGGCAAGTTGGGCCAAAAGGCCTGTTTCCACATTGTATCACTCTATGATCCCTATGACATATAAAATCAGTGAGAGCTTTGACTGGAGACAACACTAAAGCTCCATCCCAGCTGTACTACCTTCAGCCAAAATCCATCAGGTTTATTTAGTTGAATGGCCTTCTGCACTATGCTGCTTGAGACACCATGAATGGACAATAAGATCTGTCCTCTATATCCAGTTCTCAGCTTTGCCCTCAGGGCCATTTAAAGACTGTTCATAAACCTTTCTTAGCTGGCATATTATCTTAAGAACAATGCTGTTCTGTAGCTGCGCTAAATGGCTGTTTGCCACCATTTTCCTGCAAAACTATCAGCTGCCAGTCAATACAATGTGGATAAATTGTGCAAATGATAGAAACGGAACAAAAAAAAACAAACACCATCCGAATGTCTGAATCTGATTCTTTCTATCTTCAAGAAGTGGAAGTTGGATCTAATTGGCTGTACTATTTCTGACTCTATTTTGGATTCAGTACTTATTTGCAAAATTATCCCAAATGCTGGCCAGTGAAATAGTTATGAATTGTAAAATAACATTGATGGAATTCATCCATCTGCCCAGAAAAGAGACTTTTTACATTGAAGCTTCAAAAAGCACATTTGCTGCACTGAGAAGCAGGAAGCAGAAGAAGACAATAAATCACACAGATGTGGACCTCTCTGTGATGCACTGTCGCTGGGCAATTATAGGTAATCTGGAATGTTGCTCACAGGAATTTGACTTCTCCCCATTGTGAGGTTTAAACAGTCTTCATTGATTTACTCTGCAGTTCAAGGTCAGCTAATGAATGCAAGGTTTCCTGTTTCTTTTCTTGTCCAGCTCTTTCCAAGTTTTTGTGATGACCTCATTCACTCGGCAGTGGGTGGTCCAGAAGCTGCAGTTCTCAGTGACCTCTGGCGATGCTACTTCCTGGTGTAGACTTGTGTGACACAGCAGAGCGAAGGAGGAGCTTCCAATTTTTTCTTCCCCCTATCCTGAGACACTTTGTTCCACCTGGCAGCTTGGCTGAATACTGTCAGACTGTGCTGGGGTAATGGAGAAAATGTTAAAGATATATGATTAAAAAGGAACCCTGGAAGCTCAGAAACAGTTCCCATCTGGTCAGGAAGCCAGTGATGGAGTTTACCATACATGGAGACCATCCAAACAGTGTTGTTGATTTTTTTTACCTCATTAAAGATTTATTAAACTGTGCCGATGCAAGCCCAGCTGCAAGGAGGATATGCTTGATAGGTGAGGGGCTGGGAATTTCAATTGCCTTCAGCCTGGCAAGTGATAGATGGATACAGTGAGGTGGGGGGGGGGGGGGGGGATGTGGATGGGCAGATGGTTGGACAAAGTCCGGAGATTTAGTTTAGTAGGGAAACAGGCCCCTAAGCCCACCGAGTCTGCACTGACCAGCGACCCCACACATAAACACTATTTTACACACACTAGGAATAATTTACACTTATACAAAGCCAATTTACTTATAAACCCATACGTCTTTGGAGTGTGGGAGGAAATCAAAGATCTCTGAGAAAACCCATGTGGTCACGGGGAGAAGGTACAGACAGCACCCTTAGTCGGGATCGAACCCGGGTCTCCGACATTGCAAGCGCTGTAAGGCAGCAACTCTACCGTTGTACCACCATGCTGCCCAAAAAGATCAAAGGTGTGAGATAAGGATAGAAGAGTTGCAAATTGTGAATCTATGGGAAGAAATGTAGGTGGAAGGGGAGGGGGAAATGGATGCAGGTCCAGGTGGGGCACTGGGAAGGGGGAGGTGGGAGAAGAGAAGGTTGGTTAGCAGTCATATTGGTTCATTTAATAATCCTTGGGAAATGTCTGAGCCAAAAAAAATGAATGCATAGAAATTGAGTTTCACAGAATTTGAGTGCATTAAGCATGCACTGCATTTAGCCATCTGTAGTCCCATAGCATTTCAATTAATTTGGCCTAAGATATAGTAGAAGCAATCTGCACTCAAAACCATATGCTGGAATGGGATCTGTGGACTTCCCATTAGGAGACGTTTGGAAAATATGGACTGCCATGCCATTGCTGTGCTGATTTAGACTGTCAGACGAAAGGTACTGTCTCTGTGGAGCTGCCAAATAAAAGGCTGCCAAAAGAAGGAAACATATCATTTTTCCATCTGTCCGGATAATCCTCTGTGCAATCGTCTGGCCCAAATGAGCCCTGTGCTTCAGGGGGATCCACGTCACTGCGAGGTGCAGGCCAATCGAGGGAGCAGTGATTGCAAAGCTTCATTCTGATCTGGATTTTGTAAAAGGGTTTCAATGGGAAACAGTGATGAGGTTTCCATCATCTTGAGGCACAGAAAACTGTGCAAATCCTTGGTGTAAGGCACCAAGGTCCAAGGGCAGATCTTTTAATTGAAGTCGCACTGCTGGTCTCATAGATTTTACTTATGAGTGTTCAAGGAAAGGCAGAGGTTGCTTGAAAAATAAGCCGGAGGACGTGTGTAATGCAGAAACAAGGAACTGCAGATACTGGTTTATGTTTGGCCGATGCAGATGCTGAGGTAACCCAGCAGGTCAGGCAGCTTCTCTGGAGAACATGCATAGGTGACGTTTCGGGTCTAGACCCTTCTTCAGACTGACTGTGGTTAGCTGATTTACAGTACCTTACATTGGAGAATTCAATGTTCATACTGTTGCTTAAGCTACCCAAGCGGAATATGAGGTGCCGTTCCTCCGGTTTGTGTGTGGGATCGCTCTGGCAAGGGTGGAGGCCCAGGAGAGAAAGATCAGTATGGGAATGGAAAGAGTTATCAAAATGGTTGGGGACATGAAGATATAATAAGCCTTGGCAGACCGAGTGCAAGTGTTTGGCAAAATGGTCGCAGAGTCTATGCTTGGTAATGAATGAGCAATGCATGACTTGTAATGTCAGTAGGTGCAGGTCTGATGATGGGAAGACCTCGCGAAGGTGAATTGCACACAAGCCAGTTTTCCGATGGATGTAAATTTACCTTCAAACTGGCGTTGGCTGGAGGTGGAGGTGGTTGAATGCTCCAATTTTGTACGAAATCAAAGGAACCAAACCAAAGCCACCCTAATAATTACCTGGATGTACAAACCAGTCAGGTGCATCAACAACAATTTACATTTATGTGATCCATCTTGGAAGGTGCTATCATTTTGCATAGGAGCATTATTCCAAGATTTTGCATAGGAGCATTATAGGACAAAATACAACACGGCAGTAGGATGGAAATAAAGGTTTGGCTGGAGAAGCTAATTGCAAGAAACAACACAAAGGAAAATACTGACACGAAATGCTGGAAATAACTCAGCAGGTCAGGCAGCATCTCTTGAGAAAAGGAATAGGTGCCGTTTTCTCCAGGTATACTGCCCGACCCGCTGAGTTACTCCAGCATTTGGAAATCCAGAGATTAGTATCCAGAGAGCTGAAGGTATTGCATGAGTGGCAGAAAAACTAAAATTAGGATGCTCAGAAAGCTAGAAATAAACAAACATGGAATAGTCAGAGAGTTGTAGACTTTGAAGGGATTGCATTGTGAGCAGAGGCAATGGAGTATGGGCACAAAAGTCTGATAAATGTAATCATTATGAGACAGGAGCCAATGAATATTAGCAAATATATATAGCTGATTGGTGAACAAGACCAGGTAATCGTTGGGAATATTGCAGCAGAGTTTGATGAATCCAGATCAGCTGTAAAATGTTACCTATTAATCTATGGTTCATTTTAATGCTTTTATCCTTTAATTTTACAAAACGTAACCAGTGCATTTCCACAATGTAACATTTCCACAATGTTGAAAGAAATACTATATCTGACTCCACAGACCAGATGATTTCGGGCGGCACGGTAGCGCAGCGGTAGAGTTGCTGCTTTACAGCGAATGCAGCGCCGGAGACTCAGGTTCGATCCTGACTACGGGTGCTGCACTGTAAGGAGTTTGTACGTTCTCCCCGTGACCTGCGTGGGTTTTCTCCGAGATCTTCGGTATCCTCCCACACTCCAAAGACGTACAGGTATGTAGGTTAATTGGCTGGGTAAATGTAAAAATTGTCCCTAGTGGGTGTAGGATAGTGTTAATGTACGGGGATCGCTGGGCGGCACGAACTTGGTGGGCCGAAAAGGCCTGTTTCCGGCTGTATATATATGATATGATGATATGATATGATATGATTTCTAGTCTAGTCATGAAGAAGGCAAAGCCAAAAGGGATGAGTACCACAGACTGTCCCAGTACAGGGTTTTGTGGTTGCCTTCCGCCAGATGGAACAAATCTACAAGATGGAGTAATGTTGTCTAAAGAACTGATGCGCTACAATGCTGACAACTATATTCTGCACTTTGGAGTGATTGATTGAAAGAATCAGCATGGAAACAGGCCCTTCAGCCCAACTTGCCCATGCTGTCCAAGATGCCCCATCTACACTGGTCCCACCTGCCCGCATTTGGCCCATATCAGTCTAAACCTCTCCTATCCACACCAGCCATCAATCAGCCTTTCACACTAGTTCTATGTTAGTCCACTTTTCCATCCAGTTCCTACACACAAAGGGCAATTCTACACAGCCAATTGACCTGCAAACTCGCATGTCTTTGGGATGTGGGAGGAACCGGAGCACCCAGAAGAAACCCATATGGTCACAGGAAGAAAGTTGAAACTCCACACAGTCAGCACCCAAGGTGAAGATCAAACCCATGTCTCTGGCACTGTGAGACAGCAGCTCTAACATTAGTGCCACTGTGCTGCTGTATCTGCTCCTTTGCTCTATCTATTGTACTTGAGTTTGAACTGATTGTATCTACGGAGTAACTCCGCGGGGCAGACAACATCTGTGGAGGAAATGGACAGGCAATGTTCCAGCTCAGGACCCTTCTTCAGACTATCATCAGCCTGAAGAAGGGACCCAACCTGAAACATTGCCTATCATCAGTCTAAAGAAGGGTCCCAAACTGTGCAGATGCTGGAATCTTGATCAAAACACAGTGCTGGAGTAACTCAGCGGGGCAGACAACATCTGTGGGGAGAATAGAGAGGTTTCAGGTTGGGACATTTCTTCAGACTATCATCAATCTAAAGAAGGGTCCAACATGTGCAGATACTGAAATCTTGATCGAATGTATGTGACTTTTGGGAGGAATGGAGATGTGTGAGTGCAGTGGTGCACCTGGTGGTAGATGTGGTTTCTTGCTGTCTGCACTGGCAATGAGTATCACAATGAGTGTGCACTGCACTCGTTCCTTGCATCATCTCTCTGGCAGTCATTTCCCTTACCACTCCCTCACACTTCTGCTTCATTTTTACTCTCAGTGCCTTGTTGGCGCTCTGGTGTGTAGGAACTCTCACAGTGTCAATGTCAGCAAAACAAGGCACCCGTTCTCATGCCTGTGCTGCTACTGATGTTGCACACTGAGTTGGATTTAATGGCTACCTCCCCTGTGGGTGGTGCAGGAACTGTGTTAACTAGCATTTCAGTTGCTCGTGAAATTACTCTCTCAATGTGTGTTAATGGGTAAAATGTTGTGATTAGCACCTTTCATGCATGGAAATGCATTTAAAAGCTGCAAATGGTGCCAAGTCCTCCATATGGAAACATTTTAATGCAACTTCCATATAAAACTTTATTTTATAAATGCCCTAATAAAGAAATTTTATTTTATAAATGCCCTAATAAAGAAATGTGTAGGAGGAAGTGCAGATGCTGATTTACACTGAAGATAGACACTAAATGCTGGAGTAATTCAGTGGATCAGGCAGCATCTCAGGAGAAAATGAATGGGTGACATTTCTGGTCGAGACCCTTCTTCAGACCCGGCGTATGATTTATTTAATAAATAAATAATTCTTTGATAAAGATAATTTAAATAATAATTCTTGAATATGGTAATAATACATTTCATGCAAAAATTGTGTTTTACGCCTGCAGTCAGTTTAAATATTTAAGGTTAGATAAACATACAAACATTTGATAAATGCAAGCAATTCCAACAGAAGATGTATGATGTAAATCTGACAAGTAGGCCTATCAGCTACACAGGCAATCCGCCTTTTCTCTTGGCTGCCAAAGGCATTGCTGACTTTCTTCCCTATTCTATCATGTTGTCAATGTACAGATTCAATGAAAAAGTTTGCTTTTCTCCACAGAGGGCATTGTTCAGCGCCAAACAAAAAAAACATTGATTTGGTATTTCCCACACTTTTTATTTCACTGTCGTAAAGTTTAATTGCTTAATTGTCTAGCTGTGTATATCCAGCTGTGTGTTCAGTTGTGGGTCCCAGTTAAAATAAGCAGTACTGAAAGAGCTTTAAAAGGCTTTGGGAAGCAGGAGGCGGTCGGTGTCTGCCAAACATGAATTGAAAGTCGTAATGAGCTGAGTTTCCCCCACTCCCATTCCTGTTCCAAAAAAGCCAGGTGTTCCCCTGCGAGCTTGCATCAAATAGACAATAGACAATAGGTGCAGGAGTAGGTCATTCGGCCCTTCGAGCCAGCACCACCATTCAATGTGATCATGGCTGATCATTCTCAATCAGTACCCCGTTCCTGCCTTCTCCCCATACCCCCTGACTCCGCTATCCTTAAGAGCTCTATCTAGCTCTCTCTTGAATGCATTCAGAGAATTGGCCTCCACTGCCTTCTGAGGCAGTGAATTCCATAGATTTACAACTCTCTGACTGAAAAAATGTTTCCTCATCTCCGTTCTAAATGGCCTACCCCTTATTCTTAAACTGTGGCCCCTGGTTCTGAACTCCCCCAACATTGGGAACATGTTTCCTGCCTCTAACATGTCCAACCCCTTAATAATCTTATATGTTTCGATAAGATCCCCTCTCATCCTTCTAAATTCCAGTGTATACAAGCCTAGCCGCTCCAGTCTTTCAACAGTCTGAAGAAGGGTCTCGACCCGAAACGTCCCACACATTCCTTCTCTCCAGATACTGCCTGACCCGCTGAGTTACTCCAGCATTTTGTGATACCTCCCAAAATGTCTAAATGACCATCATTAAACAGCAGCGTTAATTGCAATAATCTCTTGTGTAATGACCAATGCCGGGGGGGAGGGGGGGGGAAGGGAGGGAGGGTGCTACAGCATATCTTGCAAGCAATTTCATGAAGGAATTGATACCCCATATAAGGCAATATTAAAATAAGTGAAAGATGTGGAAAAAGGACTGAGATAACAGAAGGGAATTAAAAAGGAATAATTCATAGCCACATTTTGTGGACTTTAGGATGCATTCAAATGGTGGATTTAGTGACCAGCATTAATCATTGGTCCAAGGGTGTTCAATGGCACTCTATTTCACGTGTACCTCAGTGCAGTGAAATTCTTATTTGCATACAGTTCATTGATAATCCTACTATACATTAAGCACAAGCGTACTAAGTATAAGAGTGTAAGTTAGTAGACTGCACTGGATCAGTACATAAAGAATCACCATGCTCTAGGTGCCATCTTGTACCGTTCAAGTCCACCATTTTTTTTAAATGTTAAAGTCTTAACTTGGCCATAAAGGCCTGTTGACCTGGCGATGATACAAGGTCTGTGTTGCAGGGATCGTCCTGACCAGGCGATATGTCGATGTCCTCTACAGCTGCTGCGTCTCTCCGTGCCGCCCGCTGTAGGCCATGTCCATTCCACGTGCTCGGCCGTTTGGAGTGACGCCCGATCTACTGGAGCCCCAAGCCCCGCCCCCCACCTCTACTCCAATCAGTCTGAATGAGGGCAAGTAATAAATGGATACAGGCAAGGCAGGTTTGATTGGCAAATGAGTGAAGTAAGTAACAAAGGCTGGTGGTGAAAAGGAGACAAAAGCAGATAAAGAGAGGTGAGGAGAAGTGAAAAGTAAAGCCGGCAAGAGGGATGTGAGTGGAAGTGGAAAGAGGAACGAGGAACAAAAAGTCTGAAGAAGAATCCCAACCCGAAACATAGCCTGTCCATTCCATCCCCAGATGCTGCTGCCTGACCCTC
Organism: Rhinoraja longicauda; assembly: GCF_053455715.1. NCBI lineage: Eukaryota > Metazoa > Chordata > Chondrichthyes > Rajiformes > Arhynchobatidae > Rhinoraja > Rhinoraja longicauda. The sequence continues at coordinate 119,333,010 of NC_135953.1, read as the reverse complement.
TGAGCTGGCAATGTGTTGATGTCCTCTGCAGCTGCTCTGCCTTTCGGTGCCACTGTAGGGCCACGTCCACTCCACGTGCTCAGCCGCTTGTAGTGGCAACCGATCTAATGGAGCCCCATGTATCTGTGTCAGTATCTGGATTTTAATGTATTCTATAAAATGCAACTGCTATTTTATACTGAATAATGAATAGATGTGCAAATTCATTTTTCACGGGGAAATAAAATGATTTTCAAAACAACTCAAAACAAAGACCAGTGCTAACACATCATTTTGAATGAAAACAAAACCTCATAGGTACACCTCTTGATAACTAACAACTGGTAATAATGAACATTATAGACATATGAAGTAAAATAGGACAAAAAGGAACAAACAATGAAACTGAAATACCTTAAAAATTTAATCATTGCCAAAAAAGAGAAGAGCTCTGTGAATATTAAAAAGGAAGTAGAATTCTGATCAGCCTTCCTATGTTTTATGCAGAGCAAATTCAGATGCAATCAATCAAACATAATGATTTAGGGAGGAAAATGAATTTTAATAAGGATTCCACTTACATTCTCATCCAAATAGCAATCCAGGGGCATGATTTACACATTTATATGTGCAGGGCAGCTTCCCTTCTGAGTCTGCACTCATATGGCTTTCGACAGGACGACTGGTGGCATGTAAGTTGTCCAAAGACATTTCCATTTCTAATTTTGATTATGTTGATGTCACGTTATTTTATTTTTTTTGAGCAAGAGTCTACTTCACATATCAAGCATTGAAAGAAGGAGCCACAAAGTGAAAATGAACAGATTTCTCTGGTCATTGAGCCCCGGTGACGTTATTTCATCAGTTTAAAAATGGGTGAAAGGAAATGAGCGAGTTAAGGAAATTAGGAAGGAATCACGGAGTACACATTTAGGACAAGAGTTTCAATGTAAGGTCAAATCTTCAAAGTGTTGAGATTCCTATATATCTGGAAGCCCATTACTTGTGCATTCATGAGCTGTTTCTTTGATTTAGCTTTGTAATACAGGCACTTGTGAGTTCAGCTCAGCACTTCCAGCTGCAAGATAATCAATGTGCTGCTCTGTGTCCAGTGGTACAGTAGCACAGTGTTTAAATCACTGGATGAGCATCCAGAGGTCGAGGCCATTGAGCCAAAGGCAAGAGATTGAATCGCATGACAGCAGCTGAGAAAATTAAATTCGATTGATTAAGTAAGTATTGAGTAAAAGTTAAACACCATTAATGTTAACCTTGAAAATAACATGTCATCTTAAAAATTACATCTGATTTATCAACATATTTGAAGAAAGAAAATCTAACTTTCTTATCCAAACTGACTCTCATCCTACAAATGAGATATATTCTTTATTGCCAATGGATAACGAATTTTAGCCTTGTCAGTGGCCATCCCATGGACAAATGATTTTTTAACAATACACTAAGAGCTTTCATATTAAGTTGCGCTCCATATCATGTTTCTCATTATTTCTGCCATCTATTAAGTAATTGAGATCAAAGCAAATCTGTGCACATTAGTACGCTGATAACTAACCACAAGAGGAGATGAACTATCCTCTGTGGGTCTGAGGTGACTTCAAGACAATTTAATGAGGTATGAGGTTGCAATTAAGTTCATCCTTGGAGGCAAATTTGTTAATTAACTTGGCTGGAATGAAATACTGAAGGATTGCTTGACAGTTATCTTGGCCTTCCTAATTAGCCTTGTAGTGGGAGATTGGGACTGCAGGGTGACTGTGAATTTTTCTTCTTGTCTCAGGATAATCCTATAAGGCAATGCTATAATGGTTAAGAAATTCATAAATTCATAGAGAGATACAGCACAGAAACAAGACCTTCAGCCTACTGAGTCCTCGCTGACCATCAAGCTCTCACTTTACACTAATCATACATGAATCCCATTTATTTCTCACCACTCAGTACACTAATAAGCTGTGTGGTTATAGCCAGGTATAGACATTGATCAGTGCCTCAAAATACTAATTCAGTCCAAAATGCCTGGTGAGGACTGAGGCATGCTTTGTGGCTGGGTCATTTGCGACAATATTCATTATCCATGGGTCATAAGGTGTGATGAATGGCAGTGGAGTTACTGGGAACTACCCACCTCCTTCAAATCATTCTTCCCAATTATCATTGATCATGCTTTTTATCATAACTCTGAAACCCTATTTGTGTTTTGCTACAAGTTTTGTACAGCTAATATGAAGTGCCTTTGGGGTTAAAAAAAAAAGGATTGTCATTGCAAAATCAAGTTTTTCTTTAGGTAGCATGGAATGTGCACAGTACAGCTCAGGAACAGGCCATTCGGCCCATGATGTTCATGCTGAACATAATCCTACTTAAGCCAATCTCTTCTGCCTACACATGATCCACTTCTCTCCATCCAAGCACATTCATGCGTCGATCTAAAAATCTCTGAATCACCACTACAGCATCTGCTTCCATCATCACCCCTGACAGTGTGTTCCATGCATGTACCATTATTTATGCAAAATATGTACCCTATATACCTCCTTCAAATTTTCGCCCTTTGACTTTATAGCTATGCCCCCTAATATTTGACATTTTCACCCTGGAAAAAAAAGGATTCTGACTGCCTCATCCTATCTATGCCTCTCATAATTTTTGACCTTCTGTCAGGTACCCTCTCACCCTCTGACACTCCAAGCTGTCCGACCTCTCCTTACAGCTGATGCCCTCTAATCCAGGAGGCATTCTGTAAACCTCTTTTGCACCCTCTCCAAAGCCTCCATGGAGTGGCCAGGGCTGCACACAGTACTGCAAGGTTTTATAAAGCTTCCTGATTCTTATAGTTGACACAAAAAGCTAGAGTAACTCAGCGGGTCAGACGGCATCTCCGGACAAAAGGAATAGGTGACGTTTCGAGTTGAGATCCTTCTTCAGACTCATTCTTATACTGATTCTTATATGTAATGCCCTGACTGCCGAAGGCAAACATACTGTAGTTGAATATCAGCCTGAGAAGAGATTGAGAAGAGTCCCAACCCAATATGCTACCTGTCCATTCTCTCCACAGATGCTGCCGAACCCACTGAGTTCCTCCAGCAGTTCATATTTGCCATTAAGTGCAACACCTCACACTTTCCAGGATTAATCTCCATCTGTCATTTCTCTGCCCATATCTGTAACTGATCTATGTCCTGCTATATCCTTTGACAGCCTTCTTTAGTAACGAACCAATCTATGTTTTAATCCAAGATTTAAATATATCATAAACACAGTTTCCCTGTGGAGATTTAGAATTAATTTGTAGGAAGATTATAAAGGAGATGGAGAATATTTCCTTTGCCGATGTGGGTGTAAATACTAGAAACTCACTGGCTGAAAAGGTGGTGGAGGCAAAAGCCCTCACCATGTTTAAAGGTGCTTGATATGTACTGTACTGTACTGTGGGAGGAGTTGGCTGCGCCTAACGGCTGCGGCTCTCTGGCAGTCTGTTTGTCTTTTTTTCTTTTTTTTTGTTTGTGTCGGTGTTGGGATGGTTTTTGTTTCTGTTTTTGGCTGTGTATGTGTGGGGGGGGTGTGGGGGTGTGGGGGGGGGGGGTGGGGCGGGCGAAACCTTTCTTTTATTAGGTCTCTTCCCCGGGGCGCAGCTCGCCCGCGGGGCCTTCCATCGCCCGGCGCGGCTCGGCCGCTGGACTTAACATCGCCGGCGTGGCTCGGCCGCGGGACGTTTCAGTGCCCGGCGCGGCTCGGCCGCGGGACGTTTCAGTGCCCGGTGCGGCTCGGCCGTGGGACTTAACATCGCCGGCGCGGCTCGGCTGCGGGACGTTTCAGTGCCCGGTGCGGCTCGGCCGCGGGACGTTTCGGTGCCCGGTGCGGCTCGGCCGCTGGACTTAACATCGCCCGGTGCGGCCGCGGGACGTTTCAGTGCCCGGGGCGGCTCGGCCGGGGGGCCTTCCATCCCCTTGCGGGGGCTGTGCGTGTCGGTTGCCTCGGTAGGGGTCGAGCTGTCTGTCCGTGGGTGCGGGGGGAGGAGAGGGGAAGTTTTGTTGCCCCCATCACAGTGAGGGGGTGTTTGGAGTCACTGTGATGGATGTTTGTGTTGGGTTCGTGTGTCCTGTGTTCTTTTCTTTTTTTGCTGTGACTGCTGAAATTTTGTTCGGTGTTGTGCCGAGTGACAATAAAGTTTTGTTATGTTATGTTATGTTATGTTACATGAAGAGTCTTCACAGTAGGATTATGGACCAATTACTGAAGGATGGGCTGAGGCTCAGTTGCTCTTTCTTGACTAGTTTCAGTACAGTGATCAAATGGCCTCCTGCGTTGTGATTTTTTAAGATTCTACAAGAGCCCATAACTATCCTACCAATTCTTTTTCTTTCTGGTTGTGAAATACTTTGGTCTGCTATGTTAAAGTAACCATCAAAGTTAAAATTATCAAAGCTAATAATAAAGGGAGATGTAAATGCAATGTTATTATTTTTTAATTAGATGGAATCCTTACCATCTTTTAAATTTGCTGCCAAACTGAGCAGTCATAATTGCTTCTTTCTCAAGTGATTAACCTGATCCAGATAACAGGCCAGCACTTTTTTTGAAACAGCATATCTAAAAATGTTTCAGTTCAGCTAAATATGGTGTTTAATCAAATTTCAGCCACCTTTTTACTGCATTTCAAAATAATCGGAAACCTTTGTCCTTCTAAATTATGATACCGAGCTTTACATTTGAGCTTTAATATTGATTGCTTTGTTTCTTTGAACATTATCCTCTGCCAAAAACTGTCCTTGCCTTCACCATTGTGTTCCCAAGTAAGGAAAGAGGCATGGAAACCAAAGGGTTTTTTTGTGTGGGGGGAAGGGGGGGAGGGGGTTGGGGGAGGGGGGAGTCGGGGGAGTGGGGAAATGGGGGGAGGGGGGGGGTAGAGGGGTGGATAGCAAAAGTCTCAGAAGCAAGGAACATCTGCTGTTTTAATCCAATGCCTTTGCCTTTTATGCAACTTGGGCTGTGGTAATTGGTGTCTGTGGGGGAGTTTGTTGGGCATGACCAGAAGCTCATAACATCAGCCAGAATCAGGTATTTATTCTACCCTTCAGTAAATACATGCATATGGATGGTAGCTCAGTAATTGACACCTCTGCTTCCTGCATTATCCTTCCTATGAAAGTGGGTTTTAAAATGGTAATTTCTCTTTCTACTCAACCACAATTGAAAGCCTGGAATTTAGTGTAACAGTTGTTCCAGTGTGTTTATAAACCAGTGATAGATTGGAGAGATTTAAGAGCGAATAATTGCCTTGGCATCCCTCGCATTTTGTAGGAAAAGTTTTTTTTAGTTTGGCCATTATCCAATAATAGGACAAATAGCCTAAATCCTAAAGCTATTTAACTCCCATGAGACACCATCCATCAGCCCTCAAAGCTACATCACCTTTCAGATCCTTGGTTTGTTTGTTAACAGAATAGTCCAGGAATTTGATAATCATAACTCAGGGTTCAGTAACACTTCAGGTTTTTGTAACTGTGTACCTTGAATGCTGACATTTTTCAAAGGCTGAATCCTTTTTCTAACGGTATAAAAGACATGAATGGAGGAATATCAAAATGACACGACAAAAAAATAGGGATTAATCAGATACACGGCTGGAAGTGGTAGCAAATTTAAAAAAAAAACCTTTATCAGGATCTCTTCCCCAGAGGCAGAATTTATATGGGCATATTGTTTGAGACAAAAGATCAATAGAACAAACACAGACACAAGACAGTGGGGTGGCAAGCACGTTAAAATTATTTTTGGATCAAACTCGTTTAAATGGGGCTGGGGGGGAGAAATGATGGGTCGAATAATCTATTGCAATGTAAACAAGAGTTAAGAATCAAAAGAGATTAAGTCTGAAGAATAGTCTCAACGCTAAACGTCTATTCCTTCTATCCAGAGATGATGTCTGTTACTTCAGCATTTTGTGTCTATCTTCCATGTTTAATTATCATATCTTCACCACCAGAACAATTAAATCCTTACTTACAGCAGCATAACACAATACACATAGATAATATATAATAAACAAAAATTCAATAAATCAACAACCCCAATTAATGTCCAGTAAATCCAGGTTTATATTAGAGAATCACCTCAAAGTCACGCTCTGTAGTTGTTTTAATAATGTTTTTGTGGCTCTAACCATACTGTGGGCATACATAAGCTGAATGCACCATGTTCTTTAAAAAGAGTAACAGTATTCATGTACATTGCCATTGCCCTGTGCTCTGAAAAAGCATGTCCCTGACTGCAGCAAGGCTTAATGCACTGTCATTTTCTGCTTTACCTCCCTGCTGTTTGCTGTGGGCAATACAATGAGACTCTACTCACACACAATATCGAGGACTATTTTCCAGCCAGTTTTACAAGAGAATGCCTGCTCTATTAGGAATTAATATGGAACAGTTGCCTACCTCACTCAGATGCTGTCCCAAAACCCAGCCTGCAAAAATAAACGCAGATGGTTTCTGGACATGACCTACAGGCCATTTGCATTGTATACATTTTAATGCATCAGTGAAGAATTGTGGATGTGGTAATATAGTTTCTCTTCATATCTGAACCTGGATAGTGAGTGATTTAACCTGTGACTAAATCACGAGAGCATCACAGATCTGATCAGTTATCAGTCACAACACATGCTGTTCAAAGACATTAAATTGCTAATAATAAGAATGAAGAAGGGTCTCGCCCCGAAACGTCACTCCTTTTCTCCATAGATGCTGACTGACCCGCTGAGTTACTCCAGCTTTTTGTGTCCATCTTTAGAATGAAAAGGAATATTTTTTTTTAGCACTTAGGTGTATGATGGCAAAGCTAACATTGCTGCTGGACAATGACTCCCACCTCATGCAGGACACTGTCAATGCACTGAGTAGCTCCTTCAGTGACAGACTCCTTCACCTCATGCGTGAAGGAGAGATATAGGTCCTTCCTTCCCGCTGCTGTGAGACTGCACAACCAGCACTGCTCCCAGCAGACGAGTCAACAATAACAGCTAAGAACGCACAGAAAACTGATGACAATTTATGTATCTTTTATTTATAATGAATGATCTCTTGCTCTCTTGCTATCCACTTTGCTGCTGTAACACTGTAAATTTCCCCGTTGTGGGACGAATAAAGGAATATATTACATTACAAAAGGATCATCCTGCTTTCTTTTTGGCAATAATATACTTTATTCCTAACATTTGCAAATATGTAACAGATTTCATATAACACAGCAGATGAGATTTAGTTTAGTTTAGAGTTTAGAGATACAGCGCAGAAACAGGCCCTTCAGCCCAGCAAGTCCGCAAAGACCAGCGCCCACCCCATACACCAGCCCTATCCTACACACTAGGGACAATTTACAATTTTTTGCCGAAGCCAATTAACCTACAAGCCTGTACATCTTTGGAGTGTGGGAGGAAACGGGAGCACCTGAGAAAACCCAGGTTCTCATGAGGAGAACGTAAAACTCGGGACAGACAACACCCGTAGTCAGGATCAAACCCGGGTCCCTGGCGCTGTAAGGTAGGATCTCCATCGCTACTGCTCATACGCCGTAAACATTTGATATCATACACAGTAAGTAGTGAATTAAATTCATTCTATAAACTACAAGGCACACTAAGGTTTATCATTCCACCTCAAAGATGATTTTACATCATTATATCCTAACTTATTGCCTTTGTCTGATCTTTACTATAAGAAGATCTGACAGGTCCTTCATAGGTCCCAGCCCATGACTGTAGGACCATATATGTACAGCGATAAAAAGGTGTCTTAAGCTAAGGACTGTCCCCTTTGAGATTTGAGACATCAAGATTATGTGTCCCTCAGCATGTAGTCCTTCCCCGAAGGACATTTTTCGAAAGGTTATCTTTCTTCTTTACGATGCAACTGCGTGCTGAGCATTGACGCTGGTCATCATCAGATCGGTGCAGGAGCAATCAAAAGCCAAAATCAATACAGCCTGGAAATAATGTAATGTGGAGAGACATCCAGGAAGTGAATTAATGAGTACTAATACATTGGAAGTTGGGCAGGCCATGAATTAGTAGCACTCCACACTCCAATTTCCAATAAATACTGACTGCTCTCTCTTCAGAGCAGCACTAAATCTTAAAATTATCTACTGCACAAACATCTGAACTGGAACTTGCAAAGGTTGGATTCCATGAAAATGGTGCTGACATTTGCACCGCTAATGCCAGGATCCTCCACTAACCCGGTGATAATTGTGATCATGCGATCAATATAATCGATGGCTCTAAAACCAGAATAGGAGAACTGGATTAATCACGACAAACAAAGGGGTCAATTATGGAAATTGTCAACCAGCAGATCATAGTTGAAGAAAGGATGAAAAACAAGAGAAAAAAAAGGTCGGGTCAAGAGTGTTTAATTGTCAAATGTGCTGAAAACGGAACAATGGAATTCTTACTTGCAGTAGGATAACAGGCTTGTAAACACAGTATTCAAAGATAACATAATAAGCCAAAACAAAAAGAGTTAAAAACCCCACTAATCTCTCTCGCTGCTGATGAGAAGGGAGGGAGGAAGGGAGGGGGAGAGGGGGAAGGGGGAGGGGAGAGGTGGGGACAGGGGATGGGTCAGAGGGGGGGAGAGGAGGGAGGGAGGGGAGGGGAGGGGAGTGGAGGGAGGGGGAGAGGGGAGGGGGGTGGGTGGGAGAGGGGAAGGGGAGGTGTGGGGGGAGGGGGAGAGGGGAGGGGCAGGGGGGAGGAGAGGGTGCTGCACCAATGCAGGAGAGGTTTGGGCCCAACGGGTCCACTTGGTCTAGTAAATTCTAGAATTGAGTTTGCTTTCTTTCCTGCTGATTGATCTTGCAGATTGATGTTTTGGGAATCCTGCACCAGCACTTCCCCTCTTCAAGCCCAAACCTGAGCCTCCTGGAGAAACCCGAGGCTGCCAGCACCAACTCCCAAGGCAAGGTCGAACTATGGCAAGAAGCCTGAGATACCAAGCCTCTTCCTTCGAAGACCAAGACTGAGCTGCTGGGACAAACGCAAGATCGCCGGCGTCATCACACATGCTGTCTGCCGTTGAGGGAAAGCGCCCCCATTTGGTCCTGGACTTTCTTATCACTGTAAATAAAATATATCACGTGATTCACCCTACTGCGAGTGTATGTATGGTCACTGCTGAACCCGAGGTTTTCCTCAACGCTACAAAGGTTATTAACCTATTATTCTCTCTCTACAGATGCTGTGTAACCAAGTATTTGCAGCATATTCAGTTTTCTTATTCCTCAATTCGTGCCCTGCACTTTTTATAGCTGTGAAGTTAATATAGTTCCCTCTGTGATACACAGTGTGAATTCTAATCAAATCAACATGACACACTGCTATGAAGAGGGATTAAGCAAATTAAACCTCTGCTGTCTTGTATTTAAAAGAAAGAGAAGTGATCTCTTTGAAAAAGACAAATTTCTTATTGAGCTTGACAGATAGATGCTGGAATGACTTCTAGCTCTCGATAGAACACATGAAGCCTGGGGTCACATTTCCAAAGTAAGGGTTCCACAATTTAGCATAGATATGAGAATAAATGTCTTCACTCAGAAAGTAAAAAATCTTTCAAATTCTCCGCCGAACCCTCAGTCACCAAGTATATTCAAGTCTGAGGACTGTAGGATATTAAGAAAATCCAGGTTAATGCAAAAAAAATTCAAATTGGGTCAAAGATAAGCTATGATCCTGGGTGTTTAGATACAGCATGGAAACAGTCCCCTCAGCCCACCGAGTTGTCACCAAACATCATTTTCACACTAATTGTCCCATTTTCTCATCCACTCCCTACACTTTAGCGGTGATTTTACAGAGGCTAATTAACCAACAAACCTGCACATATTTGAGATATGGGAGGATATATGAGCACCCGGTGGAATCCCACACAGTCACAGGCAGAACACGTGAACACCACATAAACAGCACCTGAGGTCAAGTTTGAATTTGGATCTCTGGTGCTGTGAGGCAGCAGGTTTACCAGTTGTGCTATTGTGCTGAATGGTGGAGCAGGAAATAAACTGCCTAGACTCCTTAGAAAACCTTAACCTCCAAGTTCAGAAACAGTTTCTTCCCAACAAACATCAGGCTGTTGTCCACTACAAACTCCAACTAAACTCCGAACTGTGAACTGCCTTGGTTATACTCGGGACCTTGAGCTTTGTTTTGTTTTGCATTATATTGGGATTTTTTTAGTCATTTAATTTTTTTTGTTTTTGTTTCTTATATTATCCATTGAGCACTGTGTTTACATCCCTGTTATGCTTCTGCAAGTAAGAATTTATATTTTCCATTTCGGTACACGTGAAAGTAAAATACTCTTGACACTTGACATCCCTTGACTCTTGAATGAAAGAATATGGATCATGTGCATGCAGAGATTAGTTGAACTTGGCATCATGTGGACACAGGCATCATGGGCCGAAAGGTCAGTCCAGTGCTGCACTGTTCTATGTGTAGGAAGGAACTGCAGATGCTGGTTTACATCCAAGAAAGACACAAAATGCTGGAGTAACTCAGCGGGTCATGCAGCATCTCTGGAGAAAAGGAATAGATGACATTTCAGGTCTCGACCTTCTCGACCCGAAGTGTCACCTATTCCTTCTCTCCAGAGATGCTGCCTGACCTGTTGAGTTACTCCAGCATTTTGTGTCTATCTGCACTGTTCTATGTTCTTTATCATTCCACATTTCCCAAACCTGTGGAAATAGACAATAGACAATAGACAACAGGTGCAGGAGTAGGCCATTCGGCCCTTCGAGCCAGCACTGCCATTCAATGTGATCATGGCTGATCATTCTCAATCAGTACCCCGTTCCTGCCTTCTCCCCATATCCCCTGACTCCACTATCCTTGAGCTCTATCTAGCTCTCTCTTGAATTCATTCAGAGAATTGGTCTCCACTGCCTTCTGAGGCAGACAATTCCACAGATTTACAACTCTCTGACTGAAAAAGTTTTTCCTCATCTCCGTTCTAAATGGCCAACCCCTCATTCTTAAACTGTGGCCCCTGGTTCTGGACTCCCCCAACATTGGGAACATGTTTCCTGCCTCTAACATGTCCAACACCTTAATAATCTTATACGTTTCGATAAGATCCCCTCTCATCCTTCTAAATTCCAGTGTATACAAGCCTCGTCGCTCCAGTCTTTCAACATATGACAGTCCCGCCATTCCGGGCATTAACCTAGTAAACCTATGCTGCACGTCCTCAACAGCAAGAATATCCTTCCTCAAATTTGGAGACCAAAACTGCACACAGTACTGCAGGTGCGGTCTCACTAGGGCCCTGTACAACTGCAGAAGGACCTCTTTGCTCCTATACTCAACTCCTCTTGTTATGAAGGCCAACATTCCATTGGCTTTCTTCACTGCTTGCTCTACCTGCATGCTTCCTTTCAGTGACTGATGCACTAGGACACCCAGGCATCATTGTACGACCCCTTTTCCTAACTTGACACCATTCAGATAATAATCTGCCTTCCTATTCTTACCACCAAAGTGGATAACCTCACACTTATCCACATTAAACTGCATTTGCCAAGCATCCGCCCACTCAACCTGTCCAAGTCACCCTGCAACCTCATAGCATCTTCCTCACAGTTCACATTGCCACCCAGCTTTGTATCATCTGCAAATTTGCTAATGTTACTTTTAATCCCTTCATCCAAGTCATTAATGTATATTGTAAATAGCTGCGGTCCCAGCACCGAGGCTTGCGGTACCCCACTAGTTACAGCCTGCCATTCTGAAAGGGACCCATTTATCCCCACTCTTTGCTTTCTGTCTGCCAACCAATTTTCTATCCATGTCAGTACCCTACCTCCAATACCATGTGCTCTAATTTTGCCCACTAATCTCCTATGTGGGACCTTGTCGAAGGCTTACTGAAAGTCAAGGTATACCACATCCACCGGTTCTCCCCAGTCCATTTTCCTAGTTACATCCTCAAAAAATTCCAGAAGATTAGTCAAGCATGATTTCCCCTTTGTAAATCCATGCTAACTCAAAACGATCCTGTTACTGCTATCCAAATGCTTCGCAATTTCGTTTTTTATAATTGACTCCAGCATCTTCCCCACCACTGATGTCAGACTAACTGGTCTATAATTTCCTGTTTTCTCTCTCCCTCCTTTCTTTAAAAGTGGGATAACATTAGCTACCCTCCAATCCACAGGAACTAATCCTGAATCTATAGAACATTGGAAAATGATCACCAATGCGTCCACGATTTCCAGAGCCACCTCCTTAAGTACCCTGGGATGCAGACCATCAGGCCCTGGGGTTTATCAGCCTTCAGTCCCATCTGTCTACCCAACACCATTTCCTGCCTAATGTGAATTTCCTTCAGTTCCTCCGTCATCCTAGGATCTCTGGCCACTAGAACATCTGGGAGATTGTTTATATCTTCCTTAGTGAAGATAGATCCAAAGTACCGGTTCAACTCGTCTGCCATTTCCTTGTTCCCCATAATAAATTCCCCTGCTTCTGTCTTCAAGGGACCCACATTTGCCATAACTATTTTTTTCCTCTTCACATACCTAAAAAAGCTTTTACTATCCTCCTTTATATTATTGGCTAGTTTACCCTCGTACCTCATCTTTTCTCCCCGTATTGCCTTTTTACTTATCTTCTGTTGCTCTTTAAAAGAGTCCCAATCCTCTGGCTTCCCACTCTTATTTGCTATGTTATACTTCTTCTCTTTTATTTTTATGCTATCCTTGACTTCCCTTGTCAGCCACGGGTGCCTCTTACTCCCCTTAGAATCTTTCCTCCTCTTTGGGATGAATTGATCCTGCAACTTCTGCATTATTCCCAGGAATACCTGCCATTGCTGTTCCACCATCTTCCCTGCTAGGGCCTCCTTCCAGTCAAATCTGGCCAGCTCCTGCCTCATGCCTCTGTAATCCCCTTTGCTATACTGTAATACTGACACTTCTGATTTCCCCTTCTCCCTTACAATTTGTAGATTAAAACATTATATTATGATTATTGCCTCCTAATGGCTCTTTTACCTTGAGTTCCCTTATCAGAGGTTCATTACACACTAAATCCAGAATTACTTCTCCCTGATCGGCTCCAGTACAAGCTGTTCTAAGAATCCATCTCGGAGCCACTCCACAAACTCCCTTTCCTGGTGTCCAGTACCAACCTGATTTTCCCAGTCTACCTGCATGTTGAAATCTCCCATAACCACCGTAGCATTACATTTGCGACATGCCAATTTTAGCTCTTTTAGTTCAACGTGCACCCTATGTCGAGCCTACTGTTTGGGGGCCTGTAGATAACTCCGATTAGGGTCCTTTTACCCTTACAATTTCTCATTTCTATCCATATTGATCCTACATCTCCTGATTCTATGTCACCGCTTGCAAGGGAGTGAATATCATTCCTTACCAACAGAGCGACCCCACCCCCTCTGCCCACCTGTCTGTCTTTTCTATATGTTGTGTACCCCTGAATATTCAGTTCCCAGCCCTGGTCCTCTTGTAGCCATGTCTCTGTAATTCCCACAACGTCATACTTGCCAATGTCTAATTGAGCCTCAAGCTCATCCACTTTATTTTTTATACTTCCCGCATTTAAATACAACACTTTAACTTCAGTATTCACCTCCCCTCTCACACCGGTCACCATTGGCCCTGACCTTACTCTCTTATCCCATCTAGAACTTTCCTTTCAATTTATTCTAGAGTCCTTTGCAATTTCTCCTGTATTCGCTTCCCCTTTAACTCCATCTTCATATTCCCAATTTGTCAACCCCTCCCCCCCACGCGTTTAAACCCACACGTGTAACACCTGCCAGAACATTGGTCCCCTTGCTGTTAAGGTGTAACCCGTCCCTTTTGTACAGGTCACCCCTACCCCAGAAGAGATCCCAGTGGTCTAGAAATCTAAATCCCTGCTCCCTGCACCAATCCCACAGCCATAGATTCATATCCCCGATCTCTGTGTTCCTGCCCTCACTAGCACGAGGTACAGGAAGCAATCCAGAGATAACCACCCTCAATGTCCTACTTCTCAGTCTTCTTCCCAACTCTCTAAACTCACGTTGTAGTAACTCCTTCCTCTTCCTCCCGAAGTCGTTCGTGCCCACGTGCACAACTACGTCCGGTTGATCGCTTTCCCTTGCTAGGAAGTTCTGAAGCCGGTCCGTGATGTCTTGAACCCTGGCACCAGGGAGGCAACAGACCATCCTCAAGTCCCGCCTGCCACCACAGAATCTACTGTCTGTACCTCAGACAATGGCGTCACCCACTACTATGGCTCTTCCTGACTTCGGTCTCCCCGGTCGGGTCTCCTTGCCTGGATTAGAGCCACCGACCTGTCTGCCGCTCGGACTGGAAGCGTCTTCTGCTCCGACAGCTCCCAAGAGGGTGTACATGTTTTTAATATTGACCAAAATGGCGGCGCTGCCATAGCAGCTGCGGCTTACCTGCGGTCCATTTGTCTTTGTGTTTTGTTGTTTTTTTGTGTCTTAATTGTCGATGTGATGTCGTGTTTTTGTGTTTGTGTACTATGTGTGTATGTGGGGGGGGAGGGGGGGAACTGTAAAATTGTAAATATGTGTCCCTTCCGAACGGAGACCCGACCTTTGTTTTCTGGGTCGGGTCTCCGTTCCTGCGGCCTACCATCGGCCCAACTCCTGGAGCTGGCGGCCTCCAGGGCTCCGGTTCACAGAGCCCGCGGATCGGACTTACCATCAGCGGAGCCGGCCGTCTTCGGAGGCTGCGGGAGCGGCTGCGGGAGCGGCTGCGACTCGCCTTAGGCTCGGGCCGCGTGGATGCCGACATTGGGAGCTCCGGCAGCAGCAGCGGCAGCGTGTTCGCCCGCCCCGGATCGCGGGACTTGGGTCGCGGACATTTCACCGTCCGGCGTGGCCTAAAATAGGCCGCGGGATTTTTCTCTGCTGGGCGGGGGCTTCAATGTCGGGAGCCACGACCGCCCCAACGTGCAGCAACAGCGGCAGCGTGTTCGCCCGCCCCGGATCGGACTTATCATCGGTGGAGCCGGCCATCTTCGGAGGCTGCGGTAGCGGCTGCGACTCGCCTTAGGCTCGGGCCGCTGCGGACCGTCCGGCGCGGCCTGCAACCACAACAGCCTGACTGCGGGAGAGGACGGCAGGAGAAGGGAAAATACATTGTGGCCTTCCATCACAGTGAGGAGTGGACTGGAGGAGACTCACTGTGATGGATGTTTCTTTGATGGATGTTTCTTTTTTGTGTGTTTTTGGGGTTGTGTAATTTTAATGCCTATTTTGGTGCTTTTGTTGTTGGACCGTGGGTGACTGAATTTCGTCCAATTTGGATGACAAATAAAGCTATCTTGAATCTTCAATAGGCACAGCCACGTGCCTGTAGTCCACGTTTATTCCCCTTTGAAACGGTCTCCCACATTCGCTCCACCTGGACCATTGGCGTGACAGCCTCACAGTAGGTCCTGTCCAGGAAGCTCTCGTATTCCCGGATGGCCCTGAGATCATCTAGCTGCTTCTCCAACTCCACAACACATCCATTCAGGAGCTGCACCTGGACACATTCTTGCAGGTGTAGCTCCCAGAAGCTCCAGCGATGTCTCTACCTTCCCACATCCTGCAGGAAACACACTGCACCAACTTGCCTGCCATTACTTTAGTGTCAAAAAACAAATCAGGCTCAAAAACAAGCGTATCCTCCTGACCTCAGCCTCCTCGCTGAAGACTCGCAGCCAAAGACTCACACTTTTCTCACAGGGCACTTCCCTCGACAGGGCCGTGCCCAGACAGGGCCACGCCCCTTGTGCAAGCCTTGTTTATATCAGTCACTAAATTGAAAGCCATGTAAGAGGTGTTAATTTTTAAGAATGATCAAAATCTCATGAACAGGATCTCATATGACATGTTACTGGGACACAGTGATATTTGCACCATCCCATGTAAGCGAGAAGCAATAGAAAGACAAAAGTCGGTTTGGGTAACATATGGTCTGAGGAAGATAGATGTGGTATTATAACCTGAGGGGTGGTGAATGGATTGCTTCAGACTCCACAGTAGGGTGCTAAACTAATACAGACTGAAAAGGTTTTAAAACATAAACCCCAAATCCAATTCAAATGATCATTCAACAGGAGGATTATTGCACTGACTTCAGGGACTCTATTGTGTGCTCCTGTCAAATAGGCTCCACATGAATGCACTAAATTGACCTGGCAAGAGGCGGTGTAATGTTTCTGGATCAGTAAGGGAAAAGCACACGTAGATAACTGATATTTGCGATTCTTGATCTTAACTCTTCAGTACAGATGTCAGAACTATGTAACTACAAGGTATGCGGAAAATTAAAGCCTGGAGCATGAGCAGAATTAATTTATCAAAAAAATGTAATTAGTTTGAGGATGCTCTTTATTTCAAAGACGAATAAAATCTCAAAATCTTTATATAAATGGGTTGAACTCTTTCAATGGTGACAAGATTCAATTTGAATTGAACGAATTCCATGCAAAAATTCTTAACGGTGCAATTTTAACGTTTGCTCGAGCTGCCCCTGAATCGATGTATATGCACAAAAGAGGATGCACGGTTTGACACAAGGCAGTGAGAAATGGCAAGCACTTCATAGTTTCCAGCAATGTTCCAGAATACTCAGCCAGGACAATCACGGCTTTAATTGACCTGCCTGGTCACTTGTTTCACTCGCTTCCCCCACCCCCCAGCATGTCATTAAACACTGCTTTATGGTGGACTGCCACCAGCATCCCTTTGATTTCCTTCACAGTTAACTGACTGCTACCACTCTGCTCCACCTCTTCATGGTGTCAATTTTATGAAGGAAATGCCATAATATTCAGTGTAGCTTGTCATTTGTTTGATTTTAACTTACTTTTCTATTCTTTGTTCTGAGATGACTAAGAAAGGAAAAGGATAGCATTTTTACATAATACATAAAATTTTACATAAGATTGCATTTTTACAGCTCAGCTGGTTGCAGGTGCAGCACTTTAGATTTGCAAGCTCTTGGAATGACATGCATATACAACATTAATGTTATCGGGTAAATCTGGGTGTGCCAAAAGCATCACCAAGTAAAGTTGTGGGGGGGGGGGGGGATTGGAGGGACAAAGGAAACCCGCTCCCCTTTTATCGAAACGATTCATTGTCATCTGTGAAGAAAGATAGAGGAGTTTCTCAACAATTAACTCAGTTTGTTATTAAGTTAAATATGTAGAGGAAGCTTTGGTCTTGATTAAACCACTATTATAAGGATCTTAAATCATGACGACTGCAATGAGATGATAGTCTCCCTTTATCCCATTTTGACCAAGATTCCAGCATCTGCAGTTTCCTGTGTCTAAAGATTTCATCATTCGAGGACAGCAATAATATCGTACAACAGTCAGTTTGTGTAGCTCATCTCTACAATTACTTTTGTAATCCTGGCTTTAAGTCTTTCCCAATGTTGAGAGGATCGGCGATGTTAAATTTGCAAGAGATACAAGCTGTGATGCAGGTTCTCGATTCAAAATGTCAGTTATCCCTTTGCCTCCACAGATGCTGCCTGACCCACTGAGTTCCTCAAGCAGCTTTTGTTTTGCTGTTAAATCCTCTGCGCTAGTGCACTAATAGATTGAGCATAACCAGAGTAAGGTTGTTGCTTTTCCGCCATTCAGTCAGTTGATCAATCTCCCTGCTGTGTTCTGACTTGTCATCCATAATTTGTCCAAAAACGGTGGTGTCATCGGCGAATTTGAAGCTGGAGGTGGAACTGTGTCCAGCTACGCAGACATACATAAAGAGTTAGTAGAGCAGGGGGCTGAGCACACAGCCTTGTGGTGCTCCAGGGCTCGGTAAACGTCTCTGCCTGGGGTGGGATGTAGACCACGGTCATGATGATGGAGGTGAATTTCCTGCGGAAGTGGAAAACGAGGCACTTCACTCAACTTCACTTCACGTGCTCAAACTGTGGAAAGCAGGAGTTGGATAGGACTGCCATATCTGAGCACAACGAAGACATAACCATGCAACTGGCGGCACCGCCTCTCTCTTTCCACAATGCTTCTGTTTTGTCTATGTGATGGATGGCGAAACCTTCAGGCTGGATGGCTGAGTCTGGGGAGCCGAGGGTGAGCCATGTCACTGTGAAATAGAGCACACGGCATTTCCTCGTCTCCCTTTGATAAAGCAGCCTTGCCTTTGAGTCCTCCACTTTATCTTCGAGTGACCGAACTTCCACCCCATCAAAGGTATTTCTCAAGAAGGCATCTAATATCATCAAAGACCCACATAAGCCCTGGCCACGCTTTCATCAGGAAGAAAGTCCAGGAGCCTGAGAATCATTACCTCAAGGTTCAAGAACTGCTTCTTCCCATCAACCATCAAACACTTGAACCACCCTGCACAACTCCAACCACTACCCTACCGTAGGACTGAACCACTTTGTATAAAGTTGCACAGTTGCACTACATATTTGATTTGCATTATTACGGTCTGGTTACCTTGTACAACTGTACTATATATAAATATAGATATATATTGCAACAATACTCCAAAAATATATATATATTGCAACAATTTGTGTGGGAAGGAACTGCAGATGTCAGCTTAATCCGAGGATAGACACAAAAAGCTGGACTAACTCAACGGGTTAGACAGCATCTCTGGAGAAAAGGAATAGGTGACATTTCAGGTCGAGACCCTTCTTCAGACTGAGAGTCAGGGATAAGGGAAATGAGAAATACAGATGGTGATATTGAGAGATATAGAACAAATGAAAAATAGGCCAAAAAATAATGATGATAAAGGAAACAGACCATTGTTAGCTGGGGACTAGGTGAAAACAAGTACAGACGATGAGACTCAACAAGACGACTTTGAAGCTGGTATGACTTGGGTGGGGATGATGGAGGCAGGATGCAAGGGTTACTTGAAGTTAGAGAAATCAATAATCATATCGCTGGGTTGTAAGCTGCCCAAGCGAAATATGAAATGCTGTTCCTCCAATTTGCATTTGGCCTCACTCTGACAATGGAAGAGGCCCAGGTCAGCAAAGTCTGTGTAGGAATGGGAAGGAGAATTAAAGTGTTTAGCAACCAGGAGATCAGGCAGGAGATCAGGTAGGGTCAGGCAGTCTGAACAAAGGTGGTCCGCGAAATGATCGCCCAGTCTACGTTTGGCCTTGCCGATGTATAAGAGTCCACACCTTGAACAATGGACCCAGCAGATGAGGTTGAAGGAGGTGCAAGTCAACCTCTGCCTCACCTGAAAGGACTGTCGGGATCCCTGGACAGAGTCGAGGGAGGAGGTATAGGAACAGGTGCTGCATCTTCTGCGGGTGCAGGGGAAGATACCTGGGGAGGGGTGGTTTGGGTGGGAAGGGATGACTTAACCCGGGAGTTGCGGAGGGAATAATCTCTGCAGGAGGTGGAAAGGGGTGGAGATGGGAAGGTGTGACTAGTGGTGGGATTCCGCTGGAGGTGACAAAAATATTGGAGGATTATGTGTTGTATGCGACGGCTGATGAGGTGGAAAGTAAAGACTAGGGGACTCTGTCCCTGTTGCGACTAGGGGGAGGGGAGCAAGAGCAGAGCTGCGGGATACCAAGGAGACATATGTGAGGGCCTCATTTATGAACAATTTGTTGTGAACAATTGACCAGAACAATAAAAATGTTACTTGCTGCAGCTTTGAATTGAATTGAATATATTTATTAGCCAAGCATATATACAGTTTGTAGTCACATTATCACAACAAAACAACAAATATATATTTGTTGTATTGTTATGATAATTTGTCTAGTCCATGTCCCCTAGTCGCAACACTGACAGAGTCCCCTAGTCCTTACCTTTCACCCCATCATCCGTCGCATACAACAAATATTCCTCCGACATTTTTGCCACCTCCAACAGAATCCCACCACTTGTGGAGGAAGGAACTGCGGATTACACCTTACACCTGATTTTTATTGTTCTGGTCCCAGCACATATGACAATTAATCACTCTTCATTCTATTCATTTTACTCCTTAAAATACGGCCATGTTCACCTGTAGTTCTGTAGCTACTTCTCAGTTCTTCACCCAAGTGAGTGTGAAACATGAGCAAGCAATGAATTCTGAACATTACTGATCTTCTTGATGAGAAAGGACCTCACAGCTGGGCTCGCCTATTCCGTGTGCACTCCTGGCATTATCTGCACTTGCAGTAGCATCTCCAATTCTCCCTTTACTGGCTTGAGATGTTGACCTAACTATGGTCTCCACTCCACCAACTCTACTGATGTCATTAATTCTGCAGAGGTTTGGATCAAATCTGAAAAGAAAAACCTATCTATACAACTAAAAACCTCACTTCAACTCCTGCTGAGATAGAAATCATCCCTTTACTTCATCTTGGAGTTCTCACCAGTGAAGACACAAAAAAGACTAATCAGCCAGCACCAGCTTTCATTACCTTGAAGTATATGCATTGTAAAGTATATGCAGACATATAAATAACTACAGCTCAGAATGTGATGTTTGTTAATGAATTCATTCATAGCTTCTCAGTTAGATCTCAGTAAGAGCAGATTATAACTGAAAATATACAATGTAAGATGCATGATTTATAGTAGAATCCCTAATCTTAGCACATAGCATTGGAAATAAAGGCCTGGATAAGTACTGAAAGGAAACTGAAAGAAAACTACCTGACATTGACCCAATTTCAGTCCCTGATTCCAAATTAAGCTTTGCTTTATGAAATGTAGGAATGAGTGCAACCATTATGCGGCGATCTTGCAATAGAAATGTAAATGCAGCCCAAATTAGAGGCTCCTTGGAATTCAGTCATAAATAAATATCAGACTGGAGGCAACAGATCCCTCACACCACAGGAGATATCAGCAACGGCTGGAAGTTCATTTCAAGCCTGTCTCGTTCAGTAATTGGATTGTATTGGGTTTTAGTCAATAAACTAGAATTAACTCTTTCTTCCTCACCACTACCACCACATAGCACTGACAGATCCAGCAACAAAGTGACAGCAAAATGTAGTCATCTCTGTATTCAAACATTTAAATTTATAGTGCAGGAAATTACTTTAGGTTAAAATGAGCGAGGTCAACATGGGATGAATAATGTTGACTCCAGCTGATCACCTGAAGCACATAATCATGAACCCAAATAAATTCTGCACAAAGGAAGAATCAGAAGCAATGTATAAGCATTGCACACAGAGCTTGAACAATGTATATTCTATGATATATGCCCCAAATTAGCAGCAGGTTATCAGAAGTGTTTTCAAATTTTGAATAAAAAAGATTGAATTGAACCAGATTAGCATCCATGAAAAAACGTGGTGCACACAGAGGCATATGAAAGGCATATTAGATACCTTCCCCACACCCCCTATCCCCCATCCACACCCCACCCTCTGTGACCTTTTCAGGGCAAGAGAATCAGCAGGAACTGAACTGATTTAGTGTGAAAACTAACAAGTTATGCTTCAATTTCATTGTCATTTCCTGCTATCTGGGGATCCTCAGATACAACTTGGAAACAACACAGGAAGCCAAGCAAGCCTGTGTACAATCTACTTAAAAAGCAGTCTGACATTCATGAAATATTTATTTGATCAATGTGTAACGGTTCAGATGGGGGTTGGAGGGAGAGACTGAATCTCATTTCCTAACTCTCCGACATTCATCATCAAACACTACAGAGACATTCTCACTCGTTTGAAGCTGAGCAAATGTTTATTTGTGCATTTCCTGTTCAATAAGCAGCCACATTTAACAGATAAGAAAATATATTCATTTGAATCTTCTTAAGAATCCCGTCAAAAGCACTTGGCTATTGAAGTGAACAATTCAATGATTCTGTGCATGCTTCTGTAGGAAGGTATTGGGATTAGCTCCGTATCCCAGGGGAAATTTTGAGTCCGAATTGCTTTTGGGGGAATCTTTGGGAAACAATGGGCAGGTCACATCCAGATTTGTGCGATGTACTGCCAACAGCTGGGAATCCCAGCCTAACATGCAAACACTAATTTAATCCTCCTGGTTCTTATTTGATATTGGAGGCCTTTAAATCTGATCACAGACTTGCCATCTGAGGACAGCAGACCACTATAAAATATTTGCCCAGGCATGGAACAGGAGGTAGAATTGAACAGGGAGGCCCCACTTAATTGATGGGGTTAGCCAGATTTTCCAATTAAATTAATAGACAGCAAATCAGTTGTAAAAGAGCTGCAGGGTTCAGTCCTGCTTCTACCAAAAAGTTGGAAATTTAGTTTGATATATTTGACAAGAACGTAGTGGTGAGAGGGTATTTTTCTGTATATATATAAATTGTATAGATGACTCTCCAAGTCCAATATAGACAGCATTGATAGCATAATTACATTCTGAGACTACAGTTCGCCACCTTGTTTACCTGCCCAAGACCAGACTGTGAAATAGAAACTATCTCTGAACCCAGTCGTCAGAAGAGATTAGCAATCAAAAAGGATCAAAAAAGAAAATGCAAGCTTGGTAGAAATATAAGAGATTGCAGATGCCAGAATCTTGAGCAAAAAATCGAGCAGGAGGAACTCAGCAGGCCAGGCAGCATCTGTGGAGAGAATGGGGCAGACAACATTTTGGATTAGGACAGTTCTTCAGCCTGATGGAATATAAGGGAGAAAGCTGGCAAAGGGAGGTGAGGGGAAGATGAGGGGAAGGGGGCAAAAATTGGCAAGTAATAGATAGGTACATATTTGGCACATACTCGATAGATTGAAGGCCCTAGTTCTGTGCTGTATTTCTCCATGGGACTATGACTTTATGAGAATACAAAAGAAGTTATGATAAACCTCACAAAAAAATGCAATATCCCTTTGTTTCCTGGGAATCTCTGCCCCATGAACATTCAAAGTGGAAAAGAAACATTTGGGCAGGAGCAGAGACCTCAAGTCCAACTTTCTAAGCACAGGAACGCCATACATAACCTGTGCCATAAGACACACTCTGCACCATTGACAGTAGTCACCTTGGAATCCACAGAGCCAGTGGATGCAGGCCATCCCAGCGATTACTCAAAAGAAAACATTGGGGAGGTAGTAAAATCTATTGCGAACCCTTGGTATGTGTGCTGTCCACCTAAAATAATGTTGAAAGATGTTTCAAATTAAATATTACTCTAAATAAAAGATAAATGCTGTTTAGGAGTATTCACGCCAATTTTGATCTGTGCTCTGTAACATCAATACTCAGAAATGTCTGGTTTGCATTATTGCATTCTTTGAATTCTCTGACCTCAAATCATTTTCTGAAAAGACACAAAAGCCAAAAATCTTTTGAGCACCCATGACTACCCGAAGAGTCCATAAGGGAAATACAATGGGACAATTCAGGGCGTCTCAAAGTTGGAATCGCCAAATTGAAAAGAACCAATTGAGTACAAAAGACATATCTTCGCTAATCTGCATATTGGCATGAGCCCTGAAACATTCCACACCAGGTTCCAAACTTCTGTTCAAACTGCTGAGCCCCCAAGAGTTGATGCAAACTGCATTAGATCTTCAGGAGACGGTATTGATGACAGCTAGACTCCCAGGGCTTTGAACGGATAATAAATAACTTGACATCAGTTAACTGGGCTGAACCTACAGACAAACAGTTAGTATTCAAAGCAGGATAAAAAGCCACATACATCATGAAAGGGATGAATGTAATTAATTACATCGCTGAGGTAAGTGACAGCATTAACCTGAAAACAAATACATGGAACAAGAGGGCTTTGAAGGAACTATGGCAAGCAGCAAAAGTCTGCAAAGAAAATAATAAAGGCAGCAAAAAAGAAATACAAAAGGAAAGCCCAGCAACCTATACCAAGGCTCCCATAAGCACTTATTTGTGAATTGGAAAGAGATGGCAGATGCTGGTGAAGGAGCCTGTGGTTTGAGGGTTTAAATAAAGAGATTTTAAAGGGACATGAACTGACTAAGCAGGCAAAGGAACATTTCAATGGGTCAAAGGGCGGAGGGTGATGCCACATTGAGTGCTGCTACTGTACGGCTCCAGTGACAGGTTCAATCCTGACCTTGGGGTGCTGTTCACATGCAACACATTCTGTGACTGCATAGTTTTGCCTCTGATGTTCTAGCTACCACCCGCATTCAAGTGACATGCAAATTGGCAGTTTAATTGTCCACTATGATATCCCCTGGAGCAGTTAGGAGGTAGGAAAATGAGATGGAGGGAGGCGAGGTCAAAGGGTATGTAGGAGCCATTTGTGTTTATTATCTGCCTTAGCAGATTATATTATTTTGTATCTTGCTGTATTATTTTTGGACACTTGGAGTTGTCATGAGATGAATACATACATGGGCATAATGGGCCTATACGGACTGGGAGGAGCCAGAATTATGAGTATATCTGGGTATGCAGAGATGGGAGGGGTCAGACACGAGGGAGCTATGGCTAGATACAGTTCTTACCAGACCTATGACGGAAAAAATACAAATCTGTTTGTATCATTACTTCAATAAATGACTGATTAAACTGAAACGTCGTGAAGATCTCTCTGTTGTTGTTTGCGTCAAGAACGTTCACTCCACTCCTCTGTGAAGTGGTGGTAAGCGGAGAGGACTTCAACACGTCTTAAAGGGATAGTGACGTACAAGTATGTCTGTGGTTAGATCTGATGTTTAGACACAAGTTGGCGACATCAGAAAAGATTCTGAAAAGGTGGAAAAGAAGATTATCAGACTCACACCCAAAGGCTGGGAATTGCTCTTTGAGGCACAAGAAGAACTATTGGAGGAAGAGCTGAGAAGACAAAGAGAACAACTGAGAATAAGTAAAGAACAATTGAAAGACATAGAATTGTTAATTGAACAATTGAAGGAATGAAACGGGAAACTAAGAGAACATGCAAAACAGAATGAAAAGCCAATTGCGAATGATGCTGTTCTCCCATTTCAAACATGAGGGCATACTGGGGCCGGTGATGAAACCTGCAACTTCTCCATTGTACCAGTCCAAGCTGATCCATTGGCTGGAGAATCTGGTCCTGAAAAGACTTGTCTGAGCACAGAGATGACTGAGACCAACTCTGAACTGATACCAGATATTAAACTGACTGTGTATGATGAAGCAGTTGAGAGCCTTGTTCTGGATACTAATGTTAATCCACAACCACTGTATGAAGTGTTGGGGGAGAATGGGCCGCGATGACAAAGGAAACAGGACATTTTTTTTAGCTGTTTTTTGGGTGAAAACGAGAAGTTAGTGCGACTTGGGTGGGGGAGGGATAGAGAGAGAGGAAATGCCGGGGCTACCTGAAGTGAGAGAAATCAATATTCATACCACTGGGCTGTAAGCTGCCCAAGCGAGATATGAGACGCTGTTCCTCCAATTTGTGTTTCGCCGCACTCTGATAATGGAGGAGACCTCAGACAGAAAGGTCTGTGTGAGAATAGGAAGGAGAATTAAAGTGTTTAGCAACCGGGAGATCAGGTAGGTTCAGGCGGGCTGAGTGAAGGTGTTCATCAAAACGATCGACCAGGAGGTCAGGTAGGTCAGTTTGTATCTGTATAGAAAACAGGAACATTTCCACACTGGATACAGACAAGGAAATGAAGAGGTGCTCAGGGATTTAGATTTCCTAGGAAATCTCATAAGCGTGCATAAAAATATAAAAATATCTAATGGTCAGTCATTATCTCAAAGATATATTGTTAAAAAATACAGAAGTGATACTTCTCAAACCCCAGCTGAAAAGAATGTTTGACCTTGGAAGGGTACAAAGAAAGGTTTAAAAAAATAATTCATGATGAAAAAATTACAGATACTTAATATGTTGCTAAAATTAGTTGCTAAATTTTCTGATGAGAAAATTAGATTTTCTATGCAGGAAAGTACACGGGGAGGAATAAGGAAGCTGCATAAGAATATAGATTGATTAAGTGACAGGACAATGATCTGCCAGATAGAGTATATTGTGAGTTAATAAGAAATTGCCCATTTTAGTAAGAAAATGAAATATATCCAAATGATCTAAAAAAACAGTGAGAGGTTTGCAGAACTTTGAGGTGCAGAGGAATTGGGTTTTCCTAATATTTGATTCACAATAGATTCACAAAATGCAGGTATAGCAAATAATTAGGAATATTAACATAATGGTATCATTCATTGTTAGGGAAATCATAACCAAAAGTAGGAAGATTATGGTTCAGTTCTGGAAGAAATTCATGAGATGATATTTGGAGTACTGAGGGCAGACAGTATTGGTCTGAATCAGTTCACAGAGGGATTACTAGAATACTTGGAATGAACTGTATGAAGAACAGTTGAACAGATCGAGTTTGTATCTGCTAGGGTGTAGAAACTGACTTGATTGAAACATGCAAGATCCTGGGGGATGTTGGTGGGATAGATGAATGAATGAATGAATGAATGAATGGATGAATGGATGAATACTTTATTGTCACATGTGACAAGTCACGGTGAAATTATCTGCTTGTTTACCCAAGATATGCAAATAGTCATGATATAAGGGCGCAGACAAAGTTACAAAGTGTACACAGTATCAGTGCCAGGTCCCCCTTTGTGCTCCGCCTCCCCAACCCCTCTCCCCCTCCTCACTGCGGTCCCCCCATGCCAGATCCTCCATTGTTCTCCCCCTCCCTCACGGCAGTCCCTCCAAGCCGGGTCCTCCATTGTTCTCCCCCTCCCTCACTGTGGTCCCCCCAAGCCAGGTCCTCCATTGTTCTCCCCCTCCCTCACGGCAGTCCCTCCAACCAGATCCTCCATTGTTCTCCCCCTCCCTCACGGCAGTCCCTCCAAGCCAGATCCTCCATTGTTCTCCCCCTCCCTCACGGCGGTCCCTCCAAGCCGGGTCCTCCTTTGTTCCTTCCCTTGGCAGTGCCATCCTCACTCCACGTGGTCTGTCCTCGTCTGTCGGTTGCCACGACGGATGGATGTGGAGAAGGTGTTTCTTTTGCAAAATAATCTAGAAGTGGATTACTGTTTAAAAATAAGACATGAAGCAAAATGTTTCCCTCAAGGGTTATGAGTCTTTGAAACTCTCTTCCTCAAAAGGTGATGGAAGAAGAACCTTTGATTACGTAAAGATAGAGGTAAATAAGTGGGAGATGAAAGGTCACTAATGACATGTGAGAATGTGAAGGTTACAATCAGTTCAGTCATGATATTATTGAATGGGGAGAAGACTTCAGAGGCCAAGTGACCAGCCCTTGCTTCCAATTTTACATCAGAAATTTGCATTTCACTGATGTGCTACAATACTGAGAACTATATTTTGCACTCTGTATCTTCCCCCTTGTTCTACTTATTGTACTTGAGTTTGACTTGATTGTATTTAGGTTATTAAATTGTCTGATCTGATTAGGTAGAATGCAAAACAAAGCTTTTAATCGTACTTAAACCTAAACCTAAGCATGTACCCCAGAGCATGCTAATTAACACTAAACTCCCAAATGTTTAAAATAGAACCATTTGATAAATTTTAACTGTCTCTGATATACCGGCAAAGAGAAAACTTTCTCGTAAACTTTCACCAGGTCTTCAACCTAATGAATCTTCCAAATATTTTGAATTGGATTATAATATTGTTTATTATGAAATGGGAAAACTTAAACAGTTAATTTTATTTTGAAACCATGGATTGAATATCAAATGGTTCCTATGAACAGGCCGGCAATCTGTTCAGCCAGATTGTCATGCAGACAAAAAACCTGGACTAACCCTGAGGGTCAAAATATATGGAGTCCATATGCAGTGTTTTCAGTGGTGATCAAAAGCAAGGGAATTATGACAGAAATGGTAAGTGGGATAAAAGTCTGTCAGAATGAAAGAAAGGGAAAGATATTTAACATAAATGTTGGATCTATATTTGGAGAAAGGAGTGGACAGAGCAGAGTTTACCCATTTAGAATGAATATGTAAAGAATCAGCCTGATACAGCATTCAATTTAATATAAGATAGACACAAAATACTGGGGTAACTCAGTGGGACAGGCAGCATCACTGGAGAGAAGGAAGGGGTGATGTTTTGGGTCGATACCCTTCTTCAGTCTGAAACGTCACCCATTCTTTCTCTCCAGAGATGCTGTCTGTAGCTCCACTGTGAAATCTCCTCAAGGTATGCCTACTTTGAAGAAATTATCCTCTCTCCGACAAAAAATCTGCAACACCCTCTCTCGCTACTCCCCCCTCCCCCCCTTCTGATTCCTCCTGCTCTCCAGCTCTATGACCACGTTTTAACCCAGACTCGCTACCTAAGTCTGAAGAAGGGTCTCGACCCAAAACGTCACCCATTCCTTCTCTCCAGAGATATTGCCTGTCCTGCTGATTTACTCCAGCTTTTTGTGTCTATCTTTGGTTTAAATCAGCATCTGTAGCTCCATCCTACACATTAGCTGGTGAGGGACCAAGTTCAGTCATAAGTGGGCAGTTGGAAGATTGGCAGCTCAGTGAACATCCACTGCCTTGAACACATTGAGATTGGAAAAGGAGTTAAGTACTGACAGTTCCGGCAGCGGTGACCAGTTAGCAGATTGAACATTGGTGCTAATAATTTTGAAGGAGTTAGTGTTGCTGCCTTTTGCTTAAAGTACTAACATTCAAATTCCTGAATTAGTTTCACAAGGTATTTACTTTCTTGTCGATCATTTTTTATTTCTACATTTATTTATATATTTGATTAATTAGTTGTTTATTATCAAGTGTACTTAATAATACTGCGATTTCAGGCATCAGTTATTGCCTGTAAAGTTGGCACACCAGATTTCTGTAAGTGTGCCTTTAACACTGGCATCATCAGCATGGGATTAGGTCAGTCATGTTGAGACCAGCCTGTTGCGAAATTCTCTACAGAGAAAGACAGACATATGCCATCAGAGATTGGCAAGTGGTCTAGTTTGAGCCATTAGTCTTAAGTAGTAAGCTTACAAATGGCAGATTGTACAGTCAGACCCATTGGCAACAAATAAATAAAAATTGGAATAGGATACAGAATAATAATAAGCACAATAATCTAAAGCTGTTCATGAGATTGATAGGTTCTCAAAGAGCATTGCAAATCTCAATTGGACCTTCAGTATTTTTACAACATTTCCAATTAATCAATTCTGTGAAAATATTTCCAATGTCAAAAAATATTTATTTGAATTATATATAGAGTTGCAAAAGCCTCTGGATATATCTTTAATTCAGCTAAAACAATCTAATTTATGGGATTTTGGCTGCCAGAGCACAGGTTAATTCTGTTATATGGATATTTTCGATTACTTTATTGTGCTAAGGGGAAAAATAGTCAGATACCAACTGAGAATGAAAAACTGGCACAATGCATCATCTTCCTAGTACAAGGTCTTGACTAGAACATTGGAATTATAACCCCAATTGTAGCCAGGTTTGTTTGTACTGAATGATCATTCTAGTAACAGGACACAGATCCTTCTTTGCTAGTTAGCTCACCATTAAGATAATGGTGCAACTGTTACAGACCTTAGTGTCGGAAGGGTCTGTAGATGTTGGTTTAAACCAAAGATAGACACAACATGCTGGAGTACCTCAGCGGTACAGGCAGCATCTCTGGAGAGAAAGAATTTAGAACGGAGATGAGGAAAAACCTTGTTAGTCAGAGAGTTGTAAATCTGTGGAATTCACTGCCTCAGAAGGTAGTGGAGGCCAATTCTCTGAATGCATTCAAGAGAGAGCTAGATAGAGCTCTTAAGGATAGTGGAGTCGGTGGGTATGGGGAGAAGGCAGGAACGGGGTACTGATTGAGAATGATCAGCCATGATCACATTGAATGGTGGTGCTAGCTCAAAGGGCCGGATGGCCTACTCCTGCACCTATTGTCTATTGTCTATTGACATTTCTATTGTCTGAGTGACATTTCGAGTCTACACTAGTCTGAAGAATTGTCTCGACACGAAACGTTCCCCATTCCTTCTCTCCAGAGATGTTGCCTGTTCCACTGAGTTACACCAGCATTTTGTGTCTATCTTCATGTTACAGACCCTTCCTGCTCTTTAGTTTCTTGAGAGATCACATTGAAAACCGTCTCTCCATTGATTTTCTGTTGCCAGCAGGGTGTAATAGATATTCTGAATGTTAGTTTATCAGAAGCTGGGGATTAACTCTATTTCATAGCATGGCTGCAGTGTGATCGAGAGTGCCCAATAACCTTATTAAAACATAAGTTGCAATTTAAGCAGCATTAACATGTAACAATCTACCACCCATTTGGCATTATTACAAACATTTATCAATGTTTGGATAAAGAATCCTCTTTAATATACATTTAAAATATATTTTCCTTAGTCCAAATTTCTTGGCTTAATCTGAAGTAACTTGCTGTTAAGTTTACTATGTAACTATTTATCTATGTAACCACACCACTTGAGTCTGGTTTGCATTTAGGTTGGAAAATAATTCCAAACTTCATAGGAATTGAAGTAGAAATAGGTCATTCAATGCTGTTCCTCGAAGAAAACCTGCAGAAAATCTAAAGATAAAGATCTTGTAATGTGAATCAGGAACCTTATAAATGCAAATCTGATTCTTTGGAGTAAATTTTGTTTAAAAAAAAATGGCATTTAAACAGAATTAAACAACATTGATTATTGGAAGTGTTTGACAAGGAGAATTATAATAAATATTAGCTTTTATACTCCAATGAATTGGTTAAGCATAAACATAGCAGATCTATCTGGATGTGGAGAACATAGTTTGAGTGCAGTAAGAAAGATTTATAACATAAAACCAACAAATGTTTTCTTCTAATTCCTTGAAAGAGAAAAGTGCATGGAAATTACCAAACAGAACGAGGGGTGACTTTTCCCACTCCATCTGAGCTGAGATGTGGAAATGCACAATAAAGCTTTCATAGTTCATGATGACACCTTCTATTTCATCATTTACTACTAATCTAACAGTTGCCAATATAAAAAAGATTAACACAAGGAAATTTACGCAAACTCATCTTGGCACCTTAAATCTCGATTAAAGAACTTTATTTGGTTTGAATGCTTTGAACTGATATCTGTAACTGATTTATTTTGGTCTTCATGTTCATTGCTTTGTTCTGTGTTGCTTCTAAAGAATATCATAGAAACAGTCATATAGGATGGAAATAGGCCCTTTTCCCCAACTCATTCATGCCTTTCAAGTACCCATCTCTGCTAGACACATTTGCCTGCATTTGAACCCTTTCCATGTACCTGTTCAAATGTCTTTAAAGTAGTTATTGTACCTGCCACAAGTGCTTCATCTGGCACTTTGTGCCATATATCCACCACCATCTGTGTGAAAAAGTTGGCCTTTCGGATTCTGAATAAATCTCCCCCTCTTACCTAAATCTATGCCCTCTAGTTTTTGATTCCCCAATGCTTTGTGCATTCACCCTATCTATGCCCTCATGATTTTATACAAATTGATAAGATCACCCATCATTCTCATGGTTCAAGGTATAAAGTCCTAGCCTGTCCTGTTCCAGACTGCGATAACAAAGGGGTAGAGTGGATAAATTTAAGACGATATCATTAGATAAATAAAAAACAAGCAAGAGAGTAAAATGGAAGCGAATATGATCTGATAAACATTGCAGAGACATGGCTGCAGGACAATATAGATTCAGAGAAGTCTGCAGGACAATATAGATTCAGAGAAGTCTGCAGAACAATATAGATTCAGAGAAGTCTGCAGGACAATATAGATTCAGAGACATGGCTGCAGGACAATATAGATTGGAATCAGATTATTTATGATTACATGACATTTCGGAAGGACAGGGATTTAGGAAAAGGTGGAGATTAAATTTGTTCATTCATTATGGGCTTAATGCAACAGAGAATGATCATTTGAATATAGGTTATCATGGTTTTGTGAAAAGGAAATCATGTTTAACCAATTTATCGGAATAGTTTCCTTGATCAGCATCTGCTTTGATCTGTCGATTTTGCACTTGGTCCTTCCATATCTCTAGTCTCCCTCTCCACTGAATCTCTGTCTGAAGAAGGGTCTCAACACAAAGAGTCACCTGTTCCCTCTCTCCAGAGATGCTGCCTGCCCTGCTGAGTTACTCTCGCATTTTGTGTCGACCTGCAGTTTCTTGTGTCTACTACTTACCAACCAGGTGTCTGATTGATGCATAAAGAGTGGGTGGGGCTCTTGAGCTGTAGCTGCAGATCTCCCTGGAGGATATTCACTGAAGTAAAAAGTACAAGGAAGGCAATACCTTTACAACTCTTTCTATACAAATGGTTCACCAGTCTCGTGAGAAAGAAATGAGTAAGGATTTGCTCTGGGTCAGAACATGACAGATGTCCTGACCACATCAAAATTCTTAGCTGCACTAATAGTTGATGTATTAGTGATGAACTCATGCTTAGACTCAAAAGTATTGATGTGAACTTGTATGCCAGATGTATTTTTTACCTTTGCACCATTTAGAACCTAATTATTCCACTTTGCATTTATCTATATTGAAAATCATTAGTTATTCTCTTTATTAGATCTTTTGGCTTTATTAACTTCATCTTTTGCTTTGTTGTGTGCTCCTTTACTATGAACTACATTCAAAACCCCAGCCTGCCTACCCCCCCCCCCCTCCCCCCCACACACACACACAATATCATCTACTTCTGGTCTGGGAGGGTGCCTCAGGTTTTAGGCCACTGAAACTGGGTCCTGACAAGACAGCATATTTTAGATGCATTTTTCCTTGCTGGCACCAGTGCAGGAAGGAGCAAGGAAAGATGCCTTTAGACAATATTCATGAAAATAATTAAGACTAACTAGCCTATCATTTCCTACCTTTATTCTTACTCCTTTTTAATCATGTTGTAACATTTGGCAGCCGCATATAAATTCCAAAATTATGGATTCAGCCTCTGCTATTTTCTTTCCAATGTCCTGCAGTCTGTAATGCATACCACCACGCAAAGTAATTTTTGTATTTTTAGTACAATTAACTTTTTAAGTACAATTTCCTTACAAATATTTCCCTTACATCCCCAGTTACATTGACACCCACATTCACTTCCACTTAAAGTGAAGCAACGGCTTTCTTTAGTCTGCAAGCACATACAGGACTCTTTTCCCCTTATAGTATTCTATCAACTCAAATTGCTGAATTGATGATCTTTACTGTTTCCTAATATTTTCATAGATTTGCATTTTCCTTATGTTCTAACATTTTTATATTTTGCCTTGTTTTCTAATGTTATTCTATCTCCTTATTTATATATCTTCCTAGATTGTATTTTTCTTGTAAATGCATTATTTATCTTTTGCATTTATTTATTTTTGAATATATTTCATCAGTAATGATTAGAAGTAAATTTTCCTCCAAAATTGCATTGTTAAAATTACAGAGCTCTCTTCATTATTGTTCATTTATTTTCAAACCTGCTAGAGGATTACAATCTTAAATCATGATCCTAACTCAACACAAGGAACTTCCAACCTCATCTACTGTATCCTCTGTTCCAGGTGTGGACTGCTATACATCGACGAGGCCAAGTGCAAACTCAGCGATCGTTTCACTGATCACCTCCGCTCAGTCAGCCTTGGCCTACGTGATCTCCCAAATGCCAAACACTTGAACTCCCCTTCCCATTCAGACCTTTCTGTCCTGGGCCTCCTCCATTGTCGGAGTGAGGCCAAACCTAAATGAGAGAAACAGCATCTCATATTTCACATGGGCAGCTTACAACCCAGTGGTATGAATATTGATTTCTCCAGCTTCAAGTAACCCTCTCTCTCCATTCCTCCTCCACTTTAGTTGTTGTACTAGTTTTGGTGTCGTCCTGTTGATTTCCTCTGTCTGTATATTCAATGTCACCTATCCCACAGCCAACAATGGCCTATTGTGTCCCCCACATTTCCTTGATTATCATTGCTTTTTGCATATCTTCCATTCATTCTCTTGAGTACCATCTATACCTCTTGTTCCCCTTTCCCTCGACTCTCAGTCTGAAGAAGGGTCTAGGCCCTAAATGTCACCTATTCCTTTTCTCCAGAAATGTTGCCTGACCCGCTGAGTTACTCCAGCCTTTTGTGTCTTACTTTTTCCAAATCCTGCTTTATTTGTAAAGTGGTGCACGCTGCAGAAAACCCTCTACAGAATTTTAAGCAGCTGCCAGCATTTTGCCATGCAGCTGAGATGTCAGGGCTCCTGCCCTTAACAGATTCATGCAATTCACAATCCTCAGCTGCAGATTGTTCGAAAACCTGAAGTTCTGGAGACCGAGGTAGAACAGGAGTGTGATCCTAAATCAAAAAACATGCTGATACATCAAAATTCCAATGGACATTGAAGATGGACTAAATAGACTGAATGGAGAAAGTAATTTTAATCAGAATATGGAGCATGGGTACGCTTGGTAACTTTGAGTTAGGTGAGAAGCAGCACACTGAGAGATATGCTACAGATCAGCCATGGCCCTTTGTAATAATCCTGGGGCTAGGAAGTTGAAATTAAGCCTTGACTGTCAGAAAAGTTGAGGTATAAGTAATACAGCTGTCAGAAGGTTGCAGATATCTGTTTCAAATGTCTGGGAAATACAAGCCTGCAGAGAAACTGCATATTGGACAGATCTATTATGGAAATTGTGCTTCTGTATATTCAACTGTCTTCAGTCCTGAGACCTTCTATGCCTCTTCCCCCGAACCGCTTTCTGAATACGTGGCACCCTTGATGCCTGTGGTCCAGATTCAAGCTTTCAAGTACAAAAGTGGGAATACGTATGTCCATGTTACAAAAGGATAATAGAGTCCTCAATAATGATATGGATTAGATTGTACAAGGAGACTGCAGCTTCGAGAATTTGGAACCTGCCAATGTGAGTATGACTGGCCCTTTAAGTAATTAAATACCCATCACAGCTAGTCAGTC
This sequence comes from Rhinoraja longicauda, assembly GCF_053455715.1. Lineage (NCBI taxonomy): Eukaryota > Metazoa > Chordata > Chondrichthyes > Rajiformes > Arhynchobatidae > Rhinoraja > Rhinoraja longicauda. Next base: position 119,298,112 of record NC_135953.1, on the reverse strand, counting down.
ATTTGACCTGCTCTTTTGTTAACCAATTAAGTTAGGTTACATTCCTTTTCATCACTAATCTCCAGTCTAGCATCTTTACCTTTGATGCCCTTTTACTTTGCTATTTTTAAATTTGAACCCAATTAGCTGTGGTCACCATTTCTGCAGTGTTCTTCCACCATCTGGATATGTTTTGGTCCTGTTTCATTACCTCAAACCAGTCAAGCATTGCATTCTTCATTCCTGCATTTCCTTAATGATGAAAGGAATACTTCTACAAGCATTCTAAGGACACTCCCAAGCTCAATCAAAGACGTTTGCCTTATCTTATTATGCCTTCAAATGGTTAAAATTCCCAATTACAATTTTTACTCTGATAAACCCTCTAACATTCTCTGTACATCTTTTATTCTAAATGCCTTTTTCACTATGCAGTAGCATATAATATATTACTGCTATGTTGGAATATTCCATATTGTTTCTTAATCCACTCAAACAATGTCTAATCATAAGCATCGTACAAAGCTCCCTTCTGTGTTCGTAATGGCATCCCAAATGAATTAATACCCTCTCTATCCTTTATTTCCTTCTCTAATTTACTGGAATTTCATCACTGGGAATAATTGTTCTTATTCTAATAAAGTTGAAGCTAAATTTTATCATTACATCCCTGGCTTGTGTTCAAGTTTCCCAATGCTTTGCAAAACATGCATGCATACTGTAACCCCTCCATTAATTAAGGCTTAATCTTGAATGTGAAAACACACATCTCCAGATTCAAGGACAGTTTCTTCCCAGCTGTTATCGGACAACTGAACCATCCTACCACAGCTGGAGTGCAGTCTTGAACTACTATCTACCTCATTGGAGACCCTCGGACTATCTTTGATCGGACTCTACTGGCTTTATCTTACACTAAACATTATTCATGTTATTCCCTTTGTCATGTATCCGCACACTGTGAATGGCTCGATTGTTATCAAGTATTGTCTTTCTGCTGACTGGTTAGCATGCAACAAAAGCTTTTCACTGTACCTCGGTACTCGTGACAATAAACTAAACTCAACTAATATTCTTAATTTCGCTATCCTATTTAACATTACTTATACCACTGAGTTTTAGAGTCACAAAGCTGAACAGCATGGACCAGGCCCTTCAACCCATCTTGTCCCTGCTGACCCAGCTGGCACATTCGGCTAGTCCCATTTGCTTGCACTTAGCCCATATCCCTCTAACCCTTCCTATTCATATATCTGTAATAAGTGTCTTGTAAAAGTCAGAATTGTATCCGCTTATATAGCTTCCTTTGGCAATTCATTCCAGATATTGACTACCCTCTGAGTTATAAAGTTGCCCCTGAGGTCCCTCTTACATCTATGTCCTCTCACCGTAGGCCTATGCCCTCTAGATTTAGAATTATCTGCTCTGGGAAAAAGACAGTGCGTTCACTTTATCCATGCCCCTCATAATCTTTTATTCACCTCAATAACGTCACCCCCTCAGCCTCCAATGCTCCAAAGAAAAAAGACCCGGCCTATCCAACCTCTCCCTACAACTCATGCCTGCAAGCTCAGGTAACATCTTGGTGAATCTCTTCATGTTCATAAGTTATAAGAGCAGAATTAGGCCATTTGGCCCATCAGGTCTACTCTGCCATTCAATCATGGCTAATCTATCTTTCCCGCTCAACCCAATTCTTCTGCCTTCTCTCCATAACCACCTGTCAACCTGTTCTGCACTCCTTCCAACTTAATAATATTTCCTTTCTCAATACCCTTTCTTCTTGAATGTAATTTTCATCTTCACTGCCTTTCCAAGATATGCTCATTCCCTTTTCCATCTTAGCTTAAAATCTCATATGTATAGCAATTGTGTAAAGACTAAAGAAAACTGCATATAATGAACAAAGATCATATTCTTATAAATGGAAGTTTAATTGCACTTATTGTCCCGCATCACTCCATAAAGAACTTTTTTTTTTTCTGTACAGAAAACAGACATTGTATCTCCTTGCATCACATGGATTTATTTTAAGAGTAAATCCGTTGTGAGCTAAGGATTTAATTCTGGAAGTGGAATTAAGAAGCAGAACTCTAGGAGCAGCAAGGCATAACAAAGACCATCATCAGAACTTTCATTCTGATTTGTACCAGAGCCCAAGAAAAATCTGAAAGGTGATTCTATTGATCCATTGAGTTTTACTTTGAAGTATCTGGTCTTGGTCCTGCAATATGCACTGAGAGTAATCCAGAGGCTGATGTCTTTGTTGAATTATTTTACACTCACATGTTACATTTTCAAAGGGCCTTTCTAAACTTTCCACCTGGTTTTCCTTTATATCAATGGTTCCCAAATAAATCTTAATTTCTGGTTACTCTATGATTCCTCCTGAATTGCTTCGCTACTGACCCATGACTTAATATGCAAAAAACTGTTTATTGCATTTACTTTCATCTGGAAAAAAATAGGTTGGTTGGCATGGATGAGTTGGGCCAAAGGGCCTGTCTCCAGGCAATATGATTCTAGGACTCCATAGTTAATGGTATTTCTAAATGAGTGCACAACAAACACAACACATCAGTCGAAAGAACTGGGGAAAGTCAGAGATAAAATAAGTTTTAAAATGCATTTTAGTGTAAAATATTACCTCTGTTCCTCGCCACACAGCAGCTACCTGACGAGCTGATCATTACCAGCATTCCCTGAAATAAATCGAATCCTGGTCAGCAGCTGGGATGAAAAACGCAATGAGGACCAGTGGCCAACGAGCCAACGTGGATGATCTCTGCCAATCTGGTGGTGCAAAAGTTAAACATCAGAACAGGAAGAGGAGATGTCATTGATTACAGTGGAGAGGTGGTGGGAAATGAATGCCACGAAAAGCAAAAGAGTGGATGCGCCAGTCTGCAAAAGTGTTGTTGGATGGTTCTCTTTGCTGAAGCACTCAGGGTCCTGGAGAAGCACCCCTGCACTTCCCCACCTCATGCCTCCACCTCACCGCAAGATTTCCCACTCTTTGTGAGTCCCACAGAGTTTCAATATATCAGATACTCAATTTGGTTCAGTTTAGTTTACAGATGCAGCATGACAACAGGCCCTTCGGTCCATCGAGTCCTTTCGGTCCATCGAGTCCTTGCCATCCATCGATTGCGTTCACATTGTTAAATGGTACTTTTCTCATCCACTCCGCACACATTAGGGGCAATCTTATTGAGATCAATTAACCTTCAAACCTACATGTCTTTGGGATATGGGAGGAAGCAGGAGCATCCAGAGGAACCCCATGTGGTTGATTGGAGAACATGCAAACTCCACACAGATAGCACCTATAGTTAGTATCACAAAATGCTGGAGTAACTCAGCAGGTCAGGCAGCATCTCTGGAGAGAAGGAATGTGTGACGTTTCGAATCCTTGTGATGCAAGGAGATGCAATGTCTTCTGGACATCGATCTGAAGAAGGGTCTCGACCCGAAACGTCACACATTCCTTCTCTCCAGAGATGCTGCCTGACCTGCTGAGTTACTCCAGCGTTTTGTGATACCTACAATTTGTACCAGCATCAGCAGTTATTTTCCTACTTAGTTAGGATAGTTAGGATCGAACTGGGTCTCTGGTGCTGTGAGGCCACAGCTCTACCAGCTGCGCAGCTGCACCAGGCGACCAGCTCTACCAGCTGCACCAGGCAACCAGCTCTACCAGCTGCGCAGCTGCACCAGGCGACCAGCTCTACCAGCTGCACCAGGCGACCAGCTCTACCAGCTGCACAGCTGCACCAGACGACCAGCTCTACCAGCTGCACCAGACGACCAGCTCTACCAGCTGCACCAGGCGACCAGCTCTACCAGCTGCACAGCTGCACCAGACAACCAGCTCTACCAGCTGCACCAGACGACCAGCTCTACCAGCTGCACCAGGCGACCAGCTCTACCAGCTGCACCAGACGACCAGCTCTACCAGCTGCACCAGACGACCAGCTCTACCAGCTGCACCAGACGACCAGCTCTACCAGCTGCACCAGGCGACCAGCTCTACCAGCTGCACAGCTGCACCAGACAACCAGCTCTACCAGCTGCACCAGACGACCAGCTCTACCAGCTGCACCAGGCGACCAGCTCTACCAGCTGCACCAGACGACCAGCTCTACCAGCTGCACCAGACGACCAGCTCTACCAGCTGCACCAGACGACCAGCTCTACCAGTTGCACCAGGCGACCAGCTCTACCAGCTGCACCAGGCGACCAGCTCTACCAGCTGTGCCTTACATTACCTGACTGAAGCCCAAATTGGGTATGTGAATGAAGTTTCCTCCTCTCTCTAAAAGGACAATCAAATACCATCATACTGTTTTCTCACCTGAAAAATAAACTGAGGGCTTGGTTGCAAAGTTAAACATTAAGCAATTGAAAACTAACTGAAGAAACTTAAAAGGCAAAGAATGTAACTTCTGTGGTGACGCGAATCTGTGTGATGTGGATTGTCGAGTAAGTGAAAAACCACATCAACGCCGTAGGAACAGTAATCGCTTTTACCTAGTGCTGTTGCTCAAAAACCACAGAATTGAGGTAACAGATTAAGAGGACACAAAGTGCTGGAGTAACTCAGCAGGTCAGGCAGTATCTCTGGAGAGCGTGGATAGGTGACTTTTCAGGTCGAGACCCTTTTTCAGACTGATTGTTGGGGGGAGAAGAAAACTGGAAAGGGTGAGAGGAAAGACCAATTTAGGTCATTTAGGTGACACAAGCAAGGGCCATTTTTTTTTGACAAACAGTAGGTGTGAGGCTGGTTTGAAGAGTTGTGGATTGTGAATCCAGGGGGAAACAAGCAGCAGGAGGGGAGAGGAGTGGAGAGGAGAAATAGGTAGTACAGGTGGGGCCCCAGGCAGTGAAGGAAGGGGGGTGGGAGGGGGTGGGAGGAGAGGGAGGGGTGTAGGGAGAAAAGAGGGCATTGGTAGTTAGTTGGAGGTTGCCTAAAATTGGAGAATTCAACATTCATACCATTGGGTTGTAAACTACCCAAGCAGATTATGAGGTGCTGTGTCGATCAAAAGAGTGAATAAAAGATGACGAACTCGCAAATTAGAAACATTTGACAGGACGCAGCAGAGCAGTCGTTTGGAAGAAAAGAACCTTGTTTCAAAACAAGGCAGAAATCTGTAGGGAAAATGAACAGGCTAAATAAAGATGGGGCAGAACTGTAGATCGAAAGGGTGTTGCTGATTGATTCTGCCTGTTGAAGGATTTTGCTGAGGGCAGCAAAATTAAACAAGTTGCTTCTCCGCAACTGGGACAATAGAGTAACTGTGAAGCTGCTGTCAAATATAACTCTCTCTCAGTCCTCAGGAATTAAACAGTGACTATTATAGGAAATCCCCTTCAAAAGCTCAAGCAGCAGAGAGATACAAATGCTGATTGTGTGTAATTGAACAAATGTGATGAAAGAATGTGCATTGTGGAAGGAACTCAGAATGAATTGCAAACCTGAAAGGCTGAAAGATGTGAAAGAGAAATGGCACTTGGATGAATTTAATCATACTGTTAAGAAATGTTATTGGAAATTTATATTAATATGGTTAGGGGAGCAAATGGAAAATTATATAATTGGGAGTGTATTGGTTAAAAGCTCCTTTTTAAGCACTGAAGTATTTTTGGACTAGGGTTTATTTTTTATTCATTTAGCAGACTAATATTTATTTCACAGCTAATATTTATTGGCCTTCACTGGGTGGTCCTCAGAGAGTTTTCCTCTTGATGCTCGTTGTCTTCAGTGTTACCAGGGCTCCTGGAAGACATGGCTTATCAAATTCTACTCTGGTGTCAAGAACAGTGCCTCAGACATCACATCAATGAGCTTGAGGTGTGTAAGTGTAGGGCACGATGCACATGCAGGTTCTTTCCAAATTTGTGGGTGCTGGTGTAAAGGTTTCCACCCCAAATCAAGTGCAGGCTCTGCACTAAGTCTGGAAGTAGTCTGTGCGATACTGTCACAAGCAAAGCAGATGTAAGAGTTTGTGGCTATTGTGCTTGTTCTTTCATTTTTTTAGTGTTAGAGATACAATGTCAAAACAGGCCCTTCAGCCCACCGATCCACACCGACCAGCGATCCTCGCACAATAACACTACCCCACACACACTAGGGACAATTTACACTTATATCAAGCCAATTAACCTACATACCTGTACATCTTTGGAGTATGGGAGGAAACCGAAGATCTCGCAGAAAATCCACGCAGGTCACGGGGAGAACGTGCAAACTCCATACAGACAGCGCCCGTAATCGGGATCGTACCCGGGTCTCCAACGCTGCAAACACTGTAAGGCAGCAACTCTACCGCTGTGCCGCCCAAAATTATTTTTGCAATCATACTAGCGACTAAGCTGCAAGCACATTAATGTTTGATAAATAATTGTGACGTCATTTTTGAAGGTTTATCAGAAATAATATGCAGCTAATTAATGGTGAGACTCAAGAAACTGCCAATGCTGGAATGTTGAGCAAAACACTAAGTGCTGGAGGAACTCAACGGGTCAGGCAGCATCTGTGGAGGGAGACCCAAGTAAAGTCGGGTCTGCAGACACAAGTAAAGTTGAATTCCTTATTGAGTAAATGTGATATGTATAACAATAGCCTACATAGATTACAGAGTTCGGGTATTTGATCATCAGTAAAGAACTATCAATCAATTTGATTTAGACAACATTTTGAAAAGTTGAGAAGACAGAACATTCTCAGAAGTGCATAGATCATCATTTTCAGTGCCTTTCAGAATGCAGAAATGTGGATGGCATTTTGTCCGTTAGTAATGAATTTTTAATGGTTTTCATTATAGAGAATAGCATCAATTTACTTCACAAATTTAATCCACAACACCATCAGCAAGAGATTAAAACTGTCTCCATGCAATCTGTCTTTGCCCATTTCCAATGTGTTAATATGTAAATTAAACCTGAAATCTGCTGCTCTCCTTACCGAGTTTTGTTTTGAACGATTAATAATCAGTGTGCTGTGGAATTCTAAAAATGGGAATAAATGGCAAGATTTGAATCTAGGTTTTAATCTTTATAGAGCACAGCAGCAAGTTCAATCTTTCCACCAGTGGACATTAGATATATGTCTTCATGATGAGCAGACAGCACTTCTCAAATGTCGTTTCAAAGTAAGATCCATTTCTGAAAAGCCAGGAATTCTCTTTGAAAGCTGCAGATATTTTTAATACAAGTGTATTATGCTTAATATCAAAATGCAGATGGAATTACATTGTTCCATAAAATAGACCCACACAAATGTTGCAATTGACAAGCAAGTAGGAAGGTACTGCGTATGCAGGTTAACACCAAAGATAGACACAAAATGCTGGAGTAACTCAGCATGTCAGGCAGCATCTCTGGAGAAAAGGAATACATAACCTTTTGGGTTGAGATCCTTCTTCAGACTCGACCCAAAATGTTACCTATCCCATTCTCCAGAGATGCTGTCCTTTTATTATCTACTAATTTTCCATATCTATTTTCAAGGGAATAATCTTGAATGTCCTGCAGGAATGCAGAACTGTGCTGTTAATAATCACAGCAAAAACTACATCAACATCAGTATTTGTGAGCCAGAGCATTCAGCAGGCTCTCCAGTAAAATAAGGACAACTGAAATAATGCGAAAGTGGATTTTTTGTGGGAAACTGTGTAAACAGGTACAAAAATTCTGAAACAAAGAACTGCAGATGTTGGTTAATGCACAAAGGACACAAAGTACTGGAGTAACTCAGCGTGTCAGGCCGCATCTCTGGAGAACATGCATTGTCTGAATTGTAGTTTTAATATGGTGTAGGGTTTGTATGTTATGTTTGGGGGTTGGAGGGAACGGGAACTGTAAAATTCTCTCTCCCGAACGGAGACACGACCTTTGTTTCTGTGTTGTGTCCCCGTTCCCGTTGCGGCCTACCAGCGGCCATGCACCTGGGACCACCTGGGGCTCTGGTTCGCAGAGCCCGTGGCCTGGACTCACCACCTGCGGCGCTGGCTGCCTGCGGATGCTGCGGGAGCGGCTGCGACTCGTCTCCGGAGGCTCCGGCGCGGGCCGCGTGGACGTCGGAACCCCGCAGGCCCCTGGATGGGGGCCGACATCGGGAGCTCCGGCAGCGGCAGAGGCAACGTGTTCGCCTGCCCCGAATCGCGGGGCTTGGGTCGGCCCGCCGCGGACCTTTCACTGTCCGGCGCGGCCTGTAATAGGCCGCGGGATTTTCACCCCCCAGCGGGGGCTTCAATGTCGGGAGCCACAACCGCCCCGACGTGGCAACGACAACAGCCTGACCGCGGGAGAAGACGGCAGGGGAAGAGAAAAGACATTGTGGCCTTCCATCACAGTGAGGAGGGGACTGGAGGAGACTCACTGTGATGGATGTTTCTTTTTGTTTGGTGTTAGTTTGTTATTGTATGTGTCATTGCATTTTTATTGATTATTCTTATTGGTCTTATTGTTCAACTGCGGGTAATGTTTCATTTCACTACACATTTATGTGTATGTGACAAATAAACGACTATTGACTATTGACTATTGGTAAAGTTTCGGGTCAAGGTCGTTCTTCTGAAGAAGTCTGAAGATGGGACTCGATCCGAAATGTCACCTATCTACATTCTCCAGAGATGCAGCTTGACCTGCTGAATTACTCCAGTACTTTGTGTCCTTGTGTACAAAAATACTTCTGCACCCACAAAGCACGTCAGATGAAGAGTGAAATGAAAGCATACAGAATGAAAACAGGCTTTTTGGTCATTTAATGAGTCCACCGTGACCATCAAGTACTTATTTACAATAAGCCTACTTTATTCCCCCCACATTACCATCAACTCCCCACAGATTCTGACAGCACCTACATGTAAGGGACAATTTACAGTGTCCATATAACCTACCAAGCCACACGTCTCTGGGATGTGGGGAAAACAAGAGCACCCTGGGAAAACCAGACAATAGACAATAGGTGCAGGAGGAGGCCATTCGGCCCTTCGAGCCAGCACCGCCATTCAATGTGATCATGGCTGATCATTCTCAATCAGTACCCCGTTCCTGCCTTCTCCCCATACCCCCTGATTCCGCTATCCTTAAGAGCTCTATCCAGCTCTCTCTTGAATGCATTCAGAGAATTGACCTCCACTGCCTTCTGAGGCAGAGAATTCCACAGATTCACAACTCTCTGACTGAAAAGGTTTTCCTCATCTCAGTTCTAAATGGCCTACCCCTTATTCTTAAACTGTGGCCCCTTGTTCTGGACTCCCCCAACATTGGGAACATGTTTCCTGCCTCTAACATGTCCAACCCCTTAATAATCTTATACGTTTCGATAAGATCTCCTCTCATCCTTCTAAATTCCAGTGTATACATCAGTACCTGAGTCACTGGAGCTGTGAGGCAGCAGCATTACTAACTGAGTCACTGTGCTGTTAAATGTTTCTGCTTAGTTTGAAACCTAGAACCTTTTTTGTATTGGACATTTAATCTTTCATTCATCTTTCAATCAATTGTCCTATATCACTATATATCACCATCTGTATCTCTCGTTTCCCTTTCCCATGACTCTCAGTCTGAAGAAGGGTCTCGACCCGAAACATCACCTATTCCTTTTCTCCAGAGATGTTGCCTGTCCCGCTGAGTTATTCCAGCTTTTTGTGTCTATCCTCGGTTTAAAACAGCAATTGCAGTTCCTTCCTACAAATGTCATAACTCTTGTATTGCAAAAGCAATAACTTGTAGCTTGGAATGAATTGCTGATTACTATCTTTGGTACTTAAAAGGAGCTAAACACCTGCAGTCTGGAGATTCAAGTCCTGATTATGAGCAATAGTTGTGAAATAGTGAAGCCAGCCTCTACATTGCAATAGTGAAGCCAGCAATAGTGGGGGGTAGCATTCAACCTAACGGTATGAACACTGAATTCTCCAATTTTAGATAACTAATCTACAAACAACCTTTCTGTGCCTTACTCTCCCCCCTCCATTCCCTGTGGCCCATAGGAACTTACACCCATTTCTTCCCTTACTCAGCCCTTTTCACCTATATTCCTTTCTCTGGCTCCACAATCCCACCTCTTCTATCCCCGTCTCACACCTTTTGTCTTTTCAACTCTGGCCTTTGTCGAACCACCTACCTATCAACCCTCTCTCCCCTCACCTGTATCCACCTATCACTCGCCAGGCTTTGTCCTGTCCACTCCTCTCTTCCAGTCTCCCCCACCACAATCAGTCTGAAGAAAGCTCCTGACCTGAAATATTACCTATCCAAGTTCTGCAGTTAAGTTCCCCCTGTAAGTTACTCCTGTACTTTGTGCTTTTTTTTTGTACACCAGCATCTACGATTCCTTGTATCTCCCAAAACAATTCCTGTTTTATACCTCCAGCAATTTCTAGTCGGTGATATCTCTATTTTTATCTACTCTGATGAAAGGTCACACTTATTTGTCTCTCTGCGAATACAGCCTGAACTATTGTGTACTTCCTGCATTTTCAACAGAAATTTGCATTCTGTTCCATGTTTCACAAATGAACCCTGTATCTCCCTCATTCTGCATAAACAAGGAGAAGGAGATTTGAGTGTTTCTCTTGGACTGGACAGCTACAGTACGTTCTCTGACAGGTGATGCCCTGCAACAATAGCTATTGATAAATTCACCTGAGTCAAAAACAAAAGTTAGGTTGGACTATGGCAGTTCAAGAAAGCAGTTCAACCCACAGCAATTTCTTGCACTATTCTGATGAAGATTCATCAAGTTGAAACATTAGCTGTTCCTTTTCCACAGATACTGACTGACCTGCTGAGCATTTCCAGCATTTTCAGTTTTTATTTCAGATTTACAGCATCTACAGGTTTTATATATTTTTTAATGTCTCAGGTTTAGGTTTATTATTGTCACATGTACTGAGATACAGTGAAAAAGTATATTTGATATGCTGTCCAATCATTCAGGTAATACCATACATAAATACAATCAAGCCAAACTCAAGTACAAAAGGTAGAACAAAGGGAAAGATACAAAGTGCAGAATATAGTTCTCAGGCCTCAACAGTGACACCCACAAACCATGAATGATTAACAAGAATCAAGGCTGTTGATTATAGTGTGATGGCAGTGTTGTGCATACCTATTCAGCAACACATGGTCACAGCATCCTTTATGAAACAAACCCACATCATATTTTGAAGCTTTGTAATCCACATCAGTGAAGAGATTGCTGATTACCATTAGTGAAGATACCTTCAAGTGATGCTCCAGCCTATTGGCAAAGCTGCCTTTTCTGTTCCTCAGTGCTTCTTCCTCCTTTCCAACTTCAGTGGAAGTTTTTTTTTAGAGATACAGCGTGGAAACAGGCCCTTCGGCCCACCGGATCCGCGCCGACCAGCGATCCCCACACATTAACACTATCCTACACACACGAGGGACAATTTTTGCATTTACCAAGCCAATTAACCTACAAAACTGTATGTCTTTGGAGTGTGGGAGGAAACCGAAGATCTCGGAGGAAGCCCGTGCAGTCACGGGGAGAACATACAAACTCCATATAGACAGCACCCGTAGTCGGGATCGAACCCGGGTCTCCAGCACTGCATTCACTGTAAGGCAGCAACTCTACCGCTGCGCCACCGTGACTGCCCAAGAGCTCTCCAAGAGCTCTCATGAAAACAGTCAAATAGTTCATAAGGCAACAGCAGAGTTAGTTTATCTTAGTTTAGTTTAGAGATACAGTGTGGAAACAAGCCCTTCGGCCCTCCAGGTCCGCCACGACCAGCGATCCTCACACATTAAAACTATCCTTCACACATTAGGGACAATTTTACACTTATACCAAGCTTTGAAATGTGGGAGGAAACCGAAGATCTCGGAGGAAGCCCGTGCGGTCACGGGGAGAATGTGCAAACTCCGTACAGACAGCACCCGTAGTCGGGATCGAACCCGGTCTCTAGCGCTTTAAGCGTTATAAGGCAGCAACTCTACCGCTGCGTCAACGTGCTGCCCCAGTTAATAGATCAAACGTGCTAAGTGGAACACTAACAGCTTGGAGTAAGAACACAAAGTGCTGGAGTAACTCAACATAACCCACCATAGCCCGCTGAGTTATTCCAGTACTTTGTATTTTACTCAAAATTCCAGCATCTGCAGTTCCTTATGTTTCCAGCTTGGAGTTAGAAACCTGCAAACAATCTATATCATTACAAATAAATCATCTAACTGAAACCTGGGTAAATGACATTTTTATTTAATGTTGTCAACAATTTTTTTCAATCACAAGGTTCACAACACAATTTTTATTAGAAAGATTTCCCTCGTTATATGCCTCTTAAAATATTTGTAAATTATTAATACAGGACGCCTGGGAAAACAAACATAGCGAGCAGAAAATGTTGTCATGATCCATGTGAATCAGAATTATACAGGCAATTTATTTAAATCAGGGAAAAAATATTTAACCAGAGACGTTAAACCATTTCATTTTGTTTAGAAATGGCCTCGGCACCAGTGTAACATTCTAAAAACCTTTTGAACCTTACATCTAAACAAAATTCTGTGAATATATTTTCTTGCAAATATGGTGCTATCTATCAAGTGCAGAAGGCATCTCAGTGTCTATAAACACTCAGTAACACAACTTCCTTAACTCGGGCATTTTGTGCTTGGAAATGTAATGCAGTGCATAATAGGAGAGATTTCTGATTTTTATCAACATGGTTCATTATTACTTTATATTACAAAACTATTAATGATCCACATTGGTATAAGACAAAGCTTTTGACACTGTCTGGGTCCCAAGAAGTTAATTGTTGGATAATTAGAGTGACCGGTTTGAATCGTGCTAAACAGACAGATCAATGCCAGTGCGCTGATGCCGCATCTGAGCCAGGCTCTGCTAGTAGCTGTCACTCTATTGAAGCAGCCCTAGGGACCTGGCTGGCGTTGGAGGTTATGTGCTGTTTGCCTGAAAATATCATGGAAACGCTGAAGGACCAGTATAAATTCATGATTAGATATGTACAGGTGTGTTGAGCCTGCGGGACGGAAACCCAATAAATTAACGAGTACATAAAATTGCAGGCCTTTTGCTTCTGTACCTCAATTATGTTTTATTTGCTGGTGTGTGTGTGTGTGTGTGTGTGTGTGTGTGTGTGTGTGTGTGTGTGTGTGTGTGTGTGTGTGTGTGTGTGTGTGTGTGTGTGTGTGTGTGTGTGTGTGTGTGTGTGTGTGTGTGTGTGTGTGTGTGTGTGTGTGTGTGTGTGTGTGTGTGTATGTGTGTGTGTGTGTGTGTATGTGTGTAAGTGACTTTGTAATCGACAAGAAAACAGCAGATGGCAAGCAATGAGTTACAGGGCCACGGGTGTCAGATGGTGTAACTGCAGAAAGAGACTGTCCATGTGCATTATTGAGAAATTAACAGGCTTAATGCCTCAAGTGTGGTTGCATCCTTGCTGGGGAAAATATAAATCACATTTTAACCTAGGAACAAGTAATTCCTCACAATTGCTGTGGAGGAGTTGGGATTAATTTTCTGTTCTCTTCACAGAGAACTGCATGAAATTGTAAGCTGGCATGTCTGCCCTTGCCAATAAGGCATTAAAATTGTATTTTATATTGAGGAAAGAATATGTCAAAAAACTAGGTTGTGGGCTGATGCAGATACATGGAGATAACAATATACACACATGTGACAATCTGTTTCTGGCTTCAAGCTTCAATGAGTGGGTCCAGCTACAAATCTGTTCAGTCTTCGAATAAAGGTTATAAATGATTTCCATAAATTGAGTCAAAATCTAAGCTCAGAAATATTCAAGGCATTATATAAAATAAGGCAGGGACAGATTTGAAACAATCCTTTGACACAATAGTTGACAATTTCATGAATAGCTCTGTGTGAAAAGAACAGGAATTTTATCTCAACTCCTACACAGAAGGTGTGAAGAATTATTTGATTCATTGTGACACCTTTCAGGGCTTTAACACAGCCCAAAGTCCTTTGCAGCCAGTAAATCACTGTTGAAATGTATTTAATGGAGCAACCAATTTTGCGCACAGTAAGGTTCCACAGACAGCAATAACAATAAATGAACAGTTAATATGTTAATGCAAAACCAATTGCGTGGAGCAGCATGAACTCAATTAATCTTCAGCAGTGCATCCTCCAAGAAATATTGGAAGTAATACCTCATCTGCCAGGCAATATCTGGGGCCTCAAAGATATAATTTGTCTCCTGAAAATCAGATGTATTTATTCTGCTTCCAAGAAATCTTAAATCCTTGCCCCAGCTGAAGAATGGGCACATCCCGAAATGTCACCAATTCCTTCTATCCAGAGATGCTGCCTGTGGGCCGAAAGGCCCGTTTCCACGCTGCATCTCAAAAAACATTTCAAGTCATAGAGTCAAACAGCATGGAAACAGGCCCTTCGGCCCTACCAGTTCATGGCGACAAAGATCCCTCTAAACTTTTCTTATCCATGTATCTGTCCAAATGCTAATTAAATGTGGTGATAGTACGTGCCCCAACTACCTCCTCTGACAGCTCGTTCCATGTACCCAACAAACGCGGGCAGGTGAGACTAGTGTAGATGTGATATGTTGACCAGTGTGGGCAAGTTGGGCCGAAGGGCCTGTTTCCACATTGTATGGCTCTATGACATGTTACTGAAAAAAATTAATCAATTTCCCAGCCAATTGCATCGAAGGATCATATGCAAAGATAATGTATATTTGCCATCTTTCAATGCTGGTGAATTTGTAACAATTTATGTATTTGAAACCTAAAACTTATGGCTCAACTTGATGCTGATGATGGCAGAAATCTAGTCATGTTATTGACATTCCTTCCTTGTTGTTTTAAAACAAATGGATTCATACTTCCATTATAATTGCAGGCAGAAAAATGGATTATCATTTCATGAAAGTGCTCAATATTAACCTGCCTGATGTAGTTTTTAAAGCTTTTTAGATTTTACTTTTAGACTTTAGACATACTGCGTGGAAACAAGCGATTCGGCCCACCAATTCCACGCCAACCAGTGATCACCCAATCTGCCAGCACTATCCTGCACACTAGAGACAGTTTACAAGTTTCACCAAAGCCAATTAACCTACAAACCTATATGTCTTGGGATTTGGGAGGAAATTGGAACATCCGGAGGAAACCCACCCTGTCACAGGGAGAACATACAAACTGGGTACAGACAGCACCCATAGTTAGGATTGAACATGGGTCTCTGGCACTGGAAGGCAGCAACTCTACAGCCGCACCACCATGCTGCCATTTCCAGCCTATTTCCATGTGTGCAAGGTAACAATGAGTGATATCATCATCAAAGCAATGATGAGGAGCTACTGTATACTTTGGTGAGCATGTCAGGCTCGTCTAAATGGCTTAAGTCAATAATTTATGAACACTCCAACTGATAATGAATGAACCGGATTGTGTAGCATCTCACGGTCCTAGCCTAATGTTCACATCAAATCCCAACAACCGAGAGTCCTTGAGCCAGCCATTCAACAAAGTAAACCAGACTGTGAGCAATGACTGGCCTGAGACAGCCTAGTATGTGGCCCCATTCATGGTCAACCCACTGACTCTCTGATTGCTCAGTGTCCAATGGCTTTTGTACTATTTTCCAAATGTCTCCAGAACGACTTAGCAACATCTGATAAAAATAACTAACACCTTAAAAAACGCATTTACTTAAAATACAGCAAACTAACTAGAACATTAATTAAAATTACTCTAAGAAAAAAAATATTAATAAAGATTGGCAGCCCAGTCAAATGATATTGATTGGGGAGGTCAGGAGACAGATGCATAGTGCAATATGCAGAGGCGGGAAGGCGCTGATACATCCACTGGTAATTCTCCATGGAACTGACTGGAGTCAGTCCAGCCCACTGTTTTTCTCCAAGGAAAAGTTGGCAAAAACTTTGCAGGTTTTTCATAAAGTCAGGAAAACCATTTTCTATTTTGCAGAGGAAGCTTTTCAGAATCTATCATCAGCCAACTCGTATGAACGTTTGCTTTAATTTATGTCAGCATTTTTTTGATTTATCCGAGCACGCAGAGTATTTAAGTTTGCCTGCAACTGGGACAACTATATATAAACACTCCAATCATTACAAAGCTCAGGAACCAATCATCTTAAAACAGCTAATGCAGCAAAGACATTAGATCTTGGCAGCATCTCAGCTGGGGTGATGGAGACATGGTCTGTAAATAACTCTGCTTCCAGCCGGCACAGTACATTTATAAACTGCAACCCGAGTGACAATGTGAAAAATTTCCCCACATGTATCCTGTCCATAAAATCCAGTCTGGCCAATTATCTGCGGAACAGCTCTCAATCATCAGCATAGGATGGTAGATGTCATCAACAGTGCAATTAATCACCACTTAAATCACCGATTGTCTGATTAGTGACTGAGTTTGGTTTCCGCTTGGAGCATTCAGCTGATTTGAACTTTATTCTAAATATAGAGAAATGTGTTGAATTTCACAGAAGAGCTTATAGACTACTCAGGCAGAATATGAGATGCTTTAGTTTTAGTTATGCAGGTGGAAACAGGCCCTTCGGCCCACTGAGTCAGTGCCAACCAGTGATCGTCATACACTCGTTCTATCCCATTTACTAGGGACAATTTACAGAAGCCACATAACCAACAAATCTGTACATCTTTGGGATGTGGGAGGAAACCGGAGCACATGGAGAAATTCCACGTGGTCACAGGGAGAACGTACAAACTCCTTACAGAGAGCACCTGTAGTCAGGATCGAATCCAGGTCCCCACAGGTTCTGTTCCCCGTAGAGGAGGCCAAGGACAGACAGGTCAGTGTGGGAAATTGAAATGACTACAACCAGGAGCTCCAGGTAGCCATGGCAGACAGAACACATGTGCTTGGTAAAATTGTCACCTTGTCTGCAACCCAACAGCATGAACATTAAACTTTGTAACTTGAGGTAACCTGCTCCCCATTAGTCCCTCTCTTCCTTCTCTCTCCCTAGATCCTCCCACAAGTTCCCTTTGTTCCCTCAAATACCTTAACCCCTCTCATGCAGCTTCTTTCCCACCCACTCCATCAGCCCACCAGCTGCACACTCCTCCCCTCAGACTCCCTCCCTTCACGGTTCCCATCTGCCCACCCCACCTCCCTTATTTCCTCACATACCCCCCCCCCCCCTTCTTTTTCCATCAGATCCATTGTCTGCAGCCGCTGTTACCTCCACCAAGCACGGCCCAGCCTCTGCCATTATCTCCATTCCCTCACCTGGCTCCATCCACCAATCCATTCCTCCTTATGGGTCCACCTATCACTTGCCAGCTCTTGCCACCTCACCTCTTCAGACTGGCTATTCCCCCTCCATTCTTTCAGTCCAGAGGAAGGGTCTCAAACTGAAAAATTGCCTGTATAAATCCCTCCACGGATGCTGCTTGACCTGCTGAGTTCCTGCAGCCTGCAACATCTGCCCAACAAACTGGCTAAGTTGTCACAATCTGATATTCCCCAACCCTCTACTCTGACCCACAACATTAGTGTCCATCGGGCGTGTGGATGCAAACAGTCCAATCCTTAACGCTGATGAAGCAACTCAGTGTGAAATTCGCTCTGGCCTACTGAGTATTTCCAGCATTTTCAATTTATAGAGCAAAAAATAAACCACAGAGAAGCAGCTGAGTTCTTCCAGCAGATTATTTTTTGTTTCACATTCCAGCATCTGCTGTCAGTCATGTCACCGTCTTAATTTTATATTTCAGATTCCCAGCATTTGCCTTTTGCTTTCCAGGCATTTCTATTTATTCCTTCAATCTAAATCCTTCATGAGTTTGAACTCCGCTGTGAAACATTCCAACAACGGGAACAAACTCAACTACTCAATCTGCATTCCAGTAGTAAATTTTCTCAAAGTGCTGGAATAATTCAGTGGGCCAGGCAGCATCTCTGAAGAACACAGATAGGTGGTGTTTCGGGTTGGGACCCTTCTTCAGTCTGACCTACTGTATGTCTTTTTCTGTAAACCAGCATCTGCATAAACCAGCATTAAATGGAGTACCCAGAATCATGCATAACATTTCACTTGTGACCAAACTGCTATGTGATAGAGGGCATGGCAGTGATGCCTCGTGCTCTACAGCTTCCCCCAGTTTTGCTCCATATCTTAAACACATGCTGGTAAATCAATTGGTCACTGTACTTGTGCCTATGACAATAAACCTGACATGACTGGAATTGCCCTGGTGTAGCTGATGGGTGGTATGAGAAACAGGCAGTGTTAATGGTTGCATGTGAAATAACAGGTTGCAGGGAAATGATTGATTGAATGATAATTGTTCAGGGTGTTGTCATGGGCTTGATGGCCCAAATGGTCTCCTTCGATTTAATTTAGAAATATAAGAATATGAGATTCAATGATTCTGACAGCTGCAATCCCACAATTCCATAGGCTCCAACTCTGCCCATCAGCCAATATGAATTTAATGTCTGCTTCGGCCCTCTTACTGAACTGATTGTTTTAGACAAAATCCAATTAATCTAATTGATCCTGTCAGACTTTCGTTACGACCTTCTGCTGATCTGTTGTAGTCTCACAGCTTTCAACCCTTTTAGCTACGATGCAGATAATCTCCGAAGCCTTGTGACGCAAGTTTTCTTGTCCAATCCTACCATGACATGAAACATCAACTGACATCTTACAGTTCCGACTGTCCACAAGTGAGACAGTGTTTGTTGCCAAAATAGAGATAATCAGTGTTACGTCTTCAGCTTATATTGATTTAGGCATCAAGAATGAAATGATCTTACCAGACATAAAATAAGAGCATCTGAAATGTTATAGTCTGAAGAGCTACAAAATGAAGAATAGTCTTGCTAGACTTTGGGAGATTGAAATAAACATTCAAACCAGGATGTTACCAGGTCTGGAAAGTTTGAGAAGGAGAAACCAAATGAGCTGTATCTTTAGATTTAGTTTTGGGCCTCTGGTTTTAGGCCTTAAAAGAGAAAGGTAGGTCTTTCTGGAATGTCTTGCATTATATTTAATTATTTTATTCAGACTTTAAAAAAATATTGGTATGAGTCGATGGAGGACATTTCAGGATTTGAAATTCAAACATTTGCCTGGGATTAAACCTAATTTCAAATCTGAAATTGAATTTGAAATTAATTTCAGAACCTGAAAATGTAAAGACTCTTTTATCTGCAGAAATGACGTTATTGAAATGTTATTGACATCCAACTGATCCTCTAATTTCCTTTAGAAACGAAATGCACTTATTGACATCTGGTCCAATGTGGCCTCAGGCGCCCATTAACTTTAACCCTTCTACCTGCCTGAGCAAGTTGTGGTACCCATTCTCCCATGCTTGGACATTAAAATCTATGAACTCATTGCTCAGTGACTTTGTAAACATAGAGTCACAGAGCTATACAGCTCAGAAACAGCCCTTAAGGCCTAACTTGTCCACTCCAACCAATTTCCGTAACCGAGTTAGTGCCACTTGCCTGTACGTGACCCTTATCCCTCCAAACCTCCCCTATCCATGTATCTGACTCAGCTGCCCTTGGGAGTACAGTAAAGTTGCAAACAGTGCATCTATTAGTTTCAAACAGTGCATCTTTCATTTCAAACAGTGCATCTATTAGTTCAATAAAAAAAACAAATACACAAAACCCTCTGCAAGTTGTGCAATATCTATGGAAAAAGAAGTGGAGTTAACGTTTCAGGCAAAAGACCTGAACCTCTGAATGTTAAGCCATGTACATGCCAAGATTTGCTTCCAGGTTTACCCTTTAATTTTGTGGACCAAATGAAATGGATTTTGTTTTTTAAATTGGTTGCCCATTTGAGAAATATTGGCTTAGCTGATCAATGTCAGAACTAATGGTCAGTACACTAGATTTTCTCTTCTCATTTGATACCTTAAGACTTCAATATGCTCTTCCTATCCGAGGCAGGCACGGGACTCTAGATGAGAGGATGACAGTAGAGTGTGCACCCACATAAATGAAACATTAGAACTGGAGACCATTGTCAGGCTACTACCACCTCATTTACACCAGAGAGAGAAGCTCAACATCGCTGTGGTATTTTACAGTTGCTTGTTGCATTGATGTCATGCCTGACGATTGGTCACATGATGTAAATACATTGTAGTCATCACATGTAGAGATTAAAAGTACTCAGATTAAAGAGTTCAATTACTTCATCATGTCCAACACATCACATCAAATGACTGAAAATGGTCTGTTCTGCATGCTGTTCCACGTGAATGCTAGCATTTTGCATTATCGAAAAAATTACATCTGCAATTTGTTTAGGGAGCCGACAGTCTAAAAATTACTTGATATTAACATGGTTATATTCTACTTGGTTTACAAGGGTCCTGAAACAAGGGTCCTAAGGGACTTTTGGTAGGCCAATGGGGAAGAGGGGGGGGGAAGTTGATGATTGAGAGGGGTGATTTGTGGTAGTTAGAGGGTGAGGGTTAATGTTAGTGGGAGCAGCGATCAGGTTGGCATGTTTGCTTTCTCGGGTCCCGGAGTAAGGAAGGTCAATAGTGTACAGGTGATGGTGCAAGAAAGGGATTGATGGTCAAGCGATCATGATGACGGCGAGGGCTGTGGCAGTAAGAAGCTCTCGCTGTGAAAAACAACTCTGAACCTCCCAGGCACTGCTTCACTCCAGACGGCCACGCCAGATCCACTGCAAAGGCCATTGAAGCTCACTGCTCAGCAACACATTCATCTAAATTGATGTCAGGGAGAACCCTGGGATATGCCAGGGTTGCAAGTTTATTGCATTTATCCAATAACCCAGCACTTTACATTAAGAGAGAAGAATTTTGCTCCCTGGTGTTAAGCTGATGTAGATCATAAGGAGAAGTTTTTGATGAAGAATGCTTGACAGCTAACTGGACTCTGTCAAATGGAAAAGGTCAGATATTTTCAGTGGGCAGCACTGCCTTGAGGAGGATCTAGGGAGGTGGGAGGTGGGGGCCTGGTGATGGGTGGCAAGATGTACCCTTCACTTCCCTAGCTCATCCCTCCAGCTGAGCATCAATATATCATCAAAGGTATTTATTCACAAAATGCTGGAGTAACTCAGCAGGTCAGGCAGCATCTCAGGAGAGAAGGAATGGGTGACGTTTCGGGTCGAGACCCTTCTTCAGACTGATGTCAGGGGGGCAGGACAAAGGAAGGATATAGGTGGAGACAGGAAGATAGAGGGAGAACTGGGAAGGGGGAGGGGAAGAGAGGGTCAGAGGAACTATCTAAAGTTGGAGAAGTCGATGTTCATACCGCTGGACTGCAAGCTGCCCAGGCGAAATATGAGGTGCTGTTCCTCCAATTTCCGGTGGGCCTCACTATGGCACTGGAGGAGGCCCATGTCAAAAAGGTCAGACTGGGAGTGGGAGGGGGAGTTGAAGTGCTCAGCCACCGGGAAATCAGGTTGGTTAAGGCAGACTGAGCGAAGGTGTTGAGCGAAACGAACGCCGAGCCTGCGTTTGGTTTCGCCGATGTAAAGAAGTTGACATCTAGAGCAGCGGATGCAATAGATAAGGTTGGAGGAGGTGCAGGTGAACTTCTGTCTCACCTGGAAAGACTGTTTGGGTCCTTGGATGGAGTTGAGGGGGGAGGTAAAGGGACAGGTGTTATATCATCAATCACCAAAACACCTACACAGCCTTGCCAATGCCACTTGCCTCTTCAATACCTGCACCAGCATGTGTGTACCCACATGTAGGTGTAGAGAAAAGGACACGACACGCCGGAGTAAGTCAACGGGTCAACCAGCATCCCTGGAGAACATGGAATAGATGATGTTTTGGGTCGAGACACTACTTCAGTTCTCCAGAGATGCTGCCTGACCTGCTGAGTTACACCAGCACTTTGTGTCCTTTGTGTATTAAATGGCATCTGCAGTTCTTTGTTTCCAGGTGTGGAGGCTTCTCTGCGATGTGCTACATGCTGCATTTTCTAACATACAGAGGACACCAGTCAATGCCCGAGGAGGAGAGCAATCAGACCCAAAGCCTGAGGGGTGTGAGACAGAACCTGAAGACCAGCAGGAGCACAAGCACCAGGAAGATGATTAATGCCATCAACATCTCCCCTGCTCAACGTCAAGTTTCATCTTGCCTCTGAGAAGAGGAGATAACCATTGATTACACACACTATAAATGATTCTACCTCTGAGAGATGCTGCAGGATGAAGCACGATCATTGAAGCTAGATGGCACTGGAGTCAGGGGACTCTTTGTATGTTCTTCTCAGAGAAGGATCTACTATCATCCAATACGTCGCTCTGCACTTTTAAATCTCTTCTCCACCTGTAGTTTACAATTTTGAGGACCATATTCTGTACCTTACCTTTTGCTCTATCTATTATTGTTGAGTTTGACATGATGGGTGCTGTTGTTTAGTATTATCTGATCTGAACGAACAGCATGCACTCTACCTTTGTACACGTGACAATACTAAACCTAAATCTAAACCAAAACCTCCTCTTAAGGAACATGCAAAAGCCTCGTCCCCTGTGTAAACCAAGTTTCTCTCTTCATATTCTAATCGTTAACATAAACATTCACAAAGACAAATAATCAGTGGCAGAGCCCATTAGATGCATAAGATATACAACCTGATGTGTACATTCACCTGCACTGATTACAAGACATCGGTAGTAACGAAGACAAACAGAATGCTTGAATTTATTTCAAGAGGGCTAGATTACAAAATCAGGGATGTAATGCTGAGGCTCTATAAGGCACTGATCAGGCCGCATTTGAAGTATTGTGAGCAATTTTGGACACCATATCTGAGGAAGGATTTACTGACTGGAGAGGGTCCAGAGGAGGTTCACATGAATGATCCCAGGAATGAGAGGGTTAACCTATGATGAGTGTTTGCTGGTACTGGGCCTGTACCCGCTGGAGTACAAGCCCAGCGAGAATGAGGGGGGACCTCATTGAAACGTACCGAATAGTGAAAGACTTGGATAGAGTGGACCTGGGGAGGATGTTTCCACTAATGGGAGAATCTAGGACTGGAGGTCAAAGCCTCAGAACTAAAGGACCTTCCTTTAAGAAGGAGATGAGAAGGAATTTCTTTTGGCAGAGGGTGGTGAATCCTTGGAATTCTATGCCACAGAAGGCTGTGGAGGCTGTCAATGGATATTTTGAAGGCAGAGATAGATACATTCTTGATTAGTACAGGTGTCAAAGGTTATGGGAAAAAGACAGGAGAATGGGTTTAGGAGGGAGGGATAGATCAGCCATGATTGAATGGTGAAATAGACTTGATGGGCCGAATGGCCTAATTCTGTTCCTATTACTTATGGCCTTATGATTAATAATTAAATCTATGATGGAATTATTTAAATGGCTCACTACAACATCTTTCCAATTCCTCGTGTATGGAACCCTACTGAAAGAATTTAGATTCCCAAACAGAATTTATTTTCCTCAGTGTGGATTCCCACTCTGCAGATGTAAACAGTAGTAACAGAAAGGTTGCAATATTATTTGCCGTTTTGCTCAACGGTTATTCATCATTGCAGCTGACGCAGCTGAGAATAATTTATACAGTACATTGATCGTATCCCCTGCAATGAATAGAGGTGGATAGATTTTATAGATATCAAGGGGAAATCAAGGGATATATGATCGGTCATTATTTTATTGAATGGAGGAACAGGCTTCAAGGGCCGAATGCTAATTCTTGCCTCTGTTTCTAATACTATTGTGATCTTAGCCCTAAAAAAAACATAATTTCGAAGATCTTTCCTAGACCCAGCACACTGATGCAATTATAAAGAAAGCACATCAAGTTACTGAGAAATTACGGAGATTTGGTATGTCAGAGAGGCTTCTCTTGGACATACAGGTGTACAGTAGGGAGCATATTGGCTGGTTACATCAAGGCCCGGTTCGGTAACTTGAATGCCCAGGAGCGAAGAAGACTGCAAAAAGTTGTGAACACTGCCCAGCCCATTGCCGGCTCCCACCATCAAAGGGATTTACCGGAGTCACTGCCTCAAAAAAGCAGCCAGCATCATCAGAGACCCACACCACCCTGGCCACACACTGATTTCACCCCTGCCATCAGGAAAAAGTTACAGGAGCCTGAAAACTGTAACGTCCAGGTTCGGGAACAGCTTCCTCCCTACAGCCATTTGGCTATTAAACACTACAACCTCAATTAATCTCTGAACTATATAGACTAATATATATAAATATAATAATAATAATATTCATTCATTGTCATTGCAACGAGTACAACGAAATATATATATATATATATATGTGTGTGTGTGTGTGTGTGTATATATAGGTAGACACAAAATGCTGGAGTAACTCAGTGGGTCAGGCAGCATCTCTGAAGAGAAGGAAAGGGTGACGTCAGAAGCATAAAGATAAGTGGGATTCAATTTACTAAATATTCAAATTTAACACAGATGCAAACTAACACATTTTGTTCTGGTAACTTTTTTATTAATTTGCCTGAAGGACATCTTGTTATCTTTAACATCCAAAGCTACTTCACAGGACCTCATTTAAAATATTTCCTTTGATTTCCAGGCATTAAGAATTACTTAGTTCATTAATGCAGAACACAGATAATTGTACTCTTCTAACAGGCATTCATTAATCATGTATGTAAAATTTTAGCTGGGCTGTGCTGTGCTCAATCAGTACAATTCCCTGATGTTGAAGTACCATGGCTAAGCCTAAAGTCTATAATGATCCAAAGATGTATTCTTTTGTTCAAAGCTGCATGGTTTTCTCCAGATGCAAGATACAATCAATATCTTTTCCCAGCTAAACCTGTATTATTTAACAATCTTAACAACCAAATATTTTATTTTATGTATACTCTTAGTACTTTGCTGATACTGTTTTATTACACAGTTGATCAGCTTGCCATCTTCCTGTATAAAAAATGTTCTTCACCTCATGCTTGAGAGGAAGAAACCAGGTCCAGTTTCGTGCCAATAATGCCTAATATTATTTTCTTCATTTCTTATTCATGAGTTTTCCATCATTACATCAGCAAGAAAAGCTTACTAATCTCTTTGCATTTACTTCAGAAGGTTATAAGATCGCTCAACAATTTAGGTAATTTCATGCATTGAGCAAAAAAAAAGTTCATAAATCAGAATTATTTTACTTCTGTTAGGAGTAATCTAAATATTTAGTTTAACACACTATCTGCAGTGAACCCAAAATACATCAATGGTATTTTATTGATTGTAGTAATGTTTTATTAAATTGATTAAAAAAATGATACACAGTGGAAAGAAACCTAGCCTTGAAACTAGAACAATCTGAAAATAGGAGTGTTAATCCAGCACTCGAGTTACTGCCCTGAACCAATCACCCTATAATCTCTTCTTAATATAATGTAACCTTCCAAAATTACACTACAAAAATATTACTTCTGCAAATATATCACCCAAAATATTTTTTGTATCAACCAAATGAAGTCTAAAACACAGCCTACAGAGTTGTATTTTCTCTGACTAAAACACCTTATAGTTCTCTAGCTGTATCTGAACCTTCACCTATATCCTGTAAATCTGAAGAAGAGTCTAGACCCAAACTGTCACCCATTCTTACTATCCAGAGATACTGGCTGTCCTGCTGAGTTACTCCAGCATTCTGTGTCTATCTTCCTGTAAATCCTTCTCTTGTTTAAATTTATCATCCTTAGAATTTCACTTTACTAAACATGCCTCAGTATACAATCGTCCACCTTTCTAAATAAACCATCCTACAAAATTTACATCTGTAAAATACAAAATGTGCAGACACTTCATCTGCCACATTATACCATCCTATCCCTTCACCTCTTCTGGGAATATTTACAATACAATGTTCACCTTACTTGATAACCACGCTATAGAATAGGGGAGAAGGGTCTTGACCCAAAACATCAACCGTTCCTTCTCTTCAGAGATGCTGTCTGTCCTGCTGAGTTACTCCAGCATTTTTTGTCTATCTTTGGTGTAAACCAGCATCTGCAGTTCCTTCCTACACTATAGAATCTCCATCTCTTTAAAGATACCAAACTTCAGAATCATTACTTTCCTGAGCTTATGACTGTGTTTGTGCCTATATATAGTAAGATTTTTACTGAACAGTATGCCAAAAGAGAATTTCACTGTACCTTGGCACATGTGGCAATAAGCACCATTGAACCAATGGTGTCATACCACAGAATTATTGACTTTCCAAATAGGCCACCGCACTTCTTTCCTCACCTCGCACCATAAACCTCTCTACATATATTACCCCTCAAATGCTATTCTGTAAATATACAATGCAATTGCATCCACCTCCTAGATAGAGCACATAATAAAGTCTTCGGCTCACAAATATACCACTTTGTAATCTTTCCTCCCTAAATGTATCTCTGGACTTTTCTGCCTCCAAACATACTTCAATACAAATTTTTAACATGGAAAATATTCCATTTGCTTCACTTTCCTAAATGGCCCATTCTAGTCTTCACTTTGCTGAGTATTTTACCCTACCATATCTTCACTTAGAGCCAAGTACCACACGAAACAAATTTCATCACCCGAAGAATACTACCCTTACAAGAAACCCAATAAACTCTTCACCTTTCTAAATGTATTACTCTATTGAATTCTAATCTTCTTAAATACACCTCCTCTCAGAATATTCATGTGTCTTAAATGCCACATATTAACTCTTCACTTTAATAAATCTATTACCCTATAGAAATCTAATATCCCTACATCGGACAATAGCTCCACCTTCAACACCCTAATTCCAACCAAACTCATCTTCAAACTCCTGGACCTAGCAGTCATTAGTCCCGTCTGCCACTGGATCCTTGATCTCCTAACCCAGAGACTATAATCACTGAGGTTATACAACAAAACATCTTCCATGCTAATTCTCAACACAGATGACCTGCAAGGATGTATGCTCAGCCCTTTACCATACTCTCTATACATTTAAGACAGTCTAGTCAAATTCTGTTCTAATTCCATTTACAAGTTTGATGATGATATCACCATAGTGGGCCGAATCTTGAACAATATCGAGACAGAGTCGCAAGAAGAACACAAAGAGCTTAGCAACATGGCATCAAGCCAACAACCTTTCCCTTAATCTCAGCAAGGTGAAGGAGCTAATTATTGACTCAGGAATGGTGTACAAGCTCCATTCAGCATCAATGGTGCCAAAGTGGAAATGATCAAGAGTTTCAAGCTCCAAGATATAAATATCATTATCAATTTGTCTTGAACCAACTACATTGAGGCTATGTCCAAGAAAGAACACCAACACCTCTAAATCTTATAGACAATAGACAATAGATAATAGACAACAGGTGCAGGAGTAGGCCATTCAGCCCTTCGAGCCAGCACCGCCATTCAATGCGATCATGGCTGATCACTCTCAATCAGTACCCCGTTCCTGCCTTCTCCCCATACCCCCTCACTCCGCTATCCTTAAGAGCTCTATCCAGCTCTCTCTTGAAAGCATCCAACGAACTGGCCTCCACTGCCTTCTGAGGCAGAGAATTCCACACCTTCACCACTCTCTGACTGAAAAAGTTCTTCCTCATCTCCGTTCTAAATGGCCTACCCCTTATTCTTAAACTGTGGCCCCTTGTTCTGGATTCCCCCAACATTGGGAACATGTTTCCTGCCTCTACTGTGTCCAATCCCCTAATTATCTTATATGTTTCAATAAGATCCCCCCTCATCCTTCTAAATTCCAGTGTATACAAGCCTAATTGCTCCAGCCTTTCAACATACGACAGTCCCACCATTCCGGGAATTAACCTAGTGAACCTACGCTGCACGCCCTCAATAGCAAGAATATCCTTCCTCAAATTTGGAGACCAAAACTGCACACAGTACTCCAGGTGTGGTCTCACCAGGGCCCGGTACAACTGTAGAAGGACCTCTTTGCTCCTATACTCAACTCCTCTTGTTATGAAGGCCAACATTCCATTGGCTTTCTTCGCTGCCTGCTGTACCTGCATGCTTCCTTTCAGTGACTGATGCACTAGGACACCCAGATCTCGTTGAACATCCCCTCTTCCTAACTTCCTAATCTTCAGAGACTATGCAAGTTTGCCATGTCTCCAACAACTCTAACTAACTTCAACAGAGACACTGTAGATAGCATTCAATCAGATGCATTACAACTTGGCCGGGCAACACCTCTGGCTAAGACCAGGTAAGAAATTGCATGTTATGAATGTAGCTCTATCCATCACATGCCAGCTTTCCCTCTATCAACTCCATCTACACTTCATATTGGCTCGGGAAGGCGGCCAACATAATTAAGGACCAGTAACATCCAGTTATTTTCTCTTCTCCCCCTTTTCAAAGGTTTGAAAGCATTTTCCACCATATTTGGAATAGTTTCTACCCTTCATTTATCAGAGTACTGCACAGATAAGGGTATAGTCCCAATTTATCCACCAACCACATTGCGGCCCTTTCACTATTTTGTTTTAAACTGCACTTATTTGTAAATGCTATAACGTTGTAACACCATGTTCTACACCCTGGTATTTTTCTCTTTGGACTATTGTTGTATTTGTGCATGCCAGGATTATATTCTTGTATACACAAAATGCTGGAGTAACTCTGCGGGATAGGCAGCATCTCTAGAGAGAAGGAATGGGTAACATTTCGGGCAGAGACCCTTCTTCAGACCTTTGAACCAGCATCTGCAGTTCTTTCCTACACGCATTATATTCATGTATACTTTGATTTGACTGAATAGCACGCTATAAAAGTGTATCTTAGTATACGTTGCAATAATAAACCATTACCAAAACAATACCAATGTTGTATGGTATGATTTGACTTGATAACACGCAAACATTGCAATTCATGCCAATAATGAATCAATATCAATATCAATAACAAATTGCAGTAACATCTTTTACAGCAATTATATCGATAGGAGGCTTCTCTAATGCAGCAAATAACAGGCATTCATTTTAGAGAGATCTTAGTTCATTCCAGGGGTAATCTCAAGCATTTCAATAATCCTCCAAATAATTTTTTTCAAGATATGTGGGCCAATTAATCTATTTAATGAAGAGGGTTGAGAAGAAGACTGAAATATTAACTCTGTTTCTCTTTTCACATCCCCTTAGGTATTTTTATCATTTTTTAATTCCATTTTTATATCTCAGAATTTTTCTTTTTGTATAGATTTATTAAGGAGATCTTTTGGCAATTAAAATAATGCAATTAAAAAAAAAAGAAAGTGTGAAATGTCAAAGGTTATTAAACTCATATTAAAATAAATATTAATTTGAAGTAGAAAAATCAACTATGTTTGACATGAGAAAGAAGTCTATTCACACAAACTGGAAATTCAAAATGAGGTGCTCAAACAACCACATGTTGTATCCTGGTAATCAGCACTTTTGTTGGTTCTGATAATTGGCCAAAATCTAAATGCAATTAAAGGCCACCCTAAGGGTGAATTGGTACAGTTGTTACATTTGTTTAAATTTTAATAACACAGTAACTCCTCGAGAGATTTTGAAGGTTGGGCTGTTTTATCAACCTTTATTGAATTATGAAAATACATTCATTGTCTAATGTATGGTGTTTCATGCAGCTCGGATGCCCAAAGGACTAATTGCTTTGACTTCTGGAATGAACAGCAATATTTCTAATTGGAAAAGGCCATATAAAGTCAAATATAAATCCTTTGTAAAAAAGTGAGAAACAGCTGAAAGAATAATGGCAGATTATTTGTTATTTCATTCACACTGCTGGTAGATTAATGTGTTTTAGTAATTCATGTGCAAAAGTAATTTAGCAAATGAAGTATGTATTTGATGTTGTAAACCAGACCAAACTCATAATATGTAATTGTTCTATAATTATAAACCTGACAATTAGAGGTCTTAGTTCATTTGTCTTAAATCAGATTTAATTCATAAATCAGATTTTACTTGAAAGTTTGTTTCTCTAAAAGACGTTGATTCAAAATAACAATATCTTCTAAATTTGGAATCATGTATCTCAACAAGGACTAAAGATAGACACAAAATGCTGGAGTAACTCAATGGCTCAGGCAGCATCTCTGGATAAAAGGAATGGGTGACGTTTCGGGTCGAAACCCTTCTTCAGACTCAACCAGCATCTGCTATTCCTTCATTCAACAATGACTAACTTGGCCATAGCACCATTTCACTAAACTCAGTAACATCCCTGACCAACCTATTGAATATTTTTCTCTGTGCATTTTTAGAACTTAGACCAGTAGAATAGAGGTTGGGAGATGGGAAGGGAGTGAGGTGGGGCTGTGTTGTTGGGGAGGGGGGGGGGGGGGCAGGAGAGAAGACAGGCAGCCAGAAACATGATCCGTGCCCAAGATGGGATGTGGAGGAGAGTGTTCAGACATAGAGTCCAATTGTGCTTGTGATATTGAAGATTACAGTGGCGAGCAGGGAGAATGAGTAGTGTGGAGAATGGAACCTATGTCTGGATGTTGATGTTCAGTGCTTCAGCTAATAGTAGATGGATGGCAGGAGTTCTATCAGTGAATGACCAGGTGTAGAGAAGTCAATAACATGAGAGATGACATCCAATAGACTACAGTAAATAATATAAGAAACAATGAACTGCAGATGCTGGATTACAAAAAAGGACACAAAATGCTGGAGTAACTCAGCAGGTCAGACAGCTTCTCTGGAGAGCATGAATAGGTGACAGTTCGTGTCAAGACCCAAAACATGACCGATTCATGTTCTCCAGTAAATGCAGGACTTTGCTTTGTTTGGTCATCGTTGGGAATAGAGTTAACTAAACCTAGTTACTCCAAGAAGTCAGGCATTCTCAGGTCACCGTAAACTAATTTCCCCAACAATAGCAGATTAATGCAAGATTGACATGGAAACCATGACAGATGCATAATGTCTGGTCCAATTTTCGAATCACTTAAAATGGACCAATTACCACATTTCACTCCAGGAAATAATCAGCTTACTTCGATTTAATTTCTAGCATACTATTTACTTCAATGGTGAAAATACACATTGTTACCGATAATATAACAATGCTGTTAAAAATGTTTATAGGTTTATAATTCACTTACTAATCATAGAGAACCGTTGTGTTGCCTCACATTCAACAGCAAAGCTTAGTTCATATAATATGATGTAATGTAGCTTATAATTACAATGGGTTTGTTGTTGCAATACTTGGAATGTAGAATTGGTTAGACTTAGAGTTGGATTTGTAAGACTTGAAGTGTACAATTGATTTGACAGCAATTATACTTATAGGAAACTTGGAATGATGTTTGATGATGCTGTGAAATCTGTGCTCCTAAAATGCAAAGTAGAATGTTCTCTTCTTAAGATTTGAAAAACATTTCCTCACCAGTGTGACTTGTTGATATTTTTGGCTTAAACTTTTCTGTACTCTTGGCTGCAGAAGACAATTCATCGAAGATATCTATACAATAAATATAACAAATGTTTATTATTTTGCATTCTGGAAAATGTATTGAGAATTATTGAAAACATATAATGAATATTTGTATGTTTTCAATAATTCTCAATACGTTTTCTAGAATGCAAAATAATAAATATTTTCAAAACACTCTTTAGAAATATACAATCTAATGCCTTTATTCAATTTGTTTGATATATGAAACAACAATACAATAATGCTAATAAAGGTCTCTGATTTTGTAAGGTTATGGTTGTATGCTTTATCCTGGCTAACTATTCATAGCAAATTTATAGCTTTGTTTTCCTCTTCAACTTCACGGGTCTAATATGAACAGCACTTAGTTTCACATGCTTTAGAAGCAGTATCAATAATGATGGGCAGAATGGAATAAAATGTGGAACACTTGAAATGAGTTGTACACTTTTACTAAGACATTATTTTAACACTCAGTTTACTCATGTATTGTAGAAAATGCCAATTTACATTGTTAACAGGTCATTCACAGTTCATACTTTGTGCATGGTGGGTATCTTCAGGGAAGAGAGAAGCTGAAAGCACAAAGCATCCAATGGTACCATATTTATGTTTGTGCAATCTACCATAATCATATCTGATATTGTAGATCACATGGTACTAAACCAGCACTTGGACTGATCTGAAGAGTGGAAAAAAGTCGAGATTTAAACTATCATAAGGTAAAACCTTTGCAGATCTGTATCAGGTGTCAAGAATGAGCAAATTATAATAAATGAGTCTCCAGTCTGAAATTTGTTTTGCTAGATTCATAATATTGAAGGAAAAAGTGCAAATATAGAACAAATTATAATGAGGATGCCTGCTGAAATATTTTGAAAAAGCGAGACAATGCCATTGGTCATGGTGTGGGCGATGCTTGATTGCATTGCTATCATGCTATATCTTAACTGACCTTTTACTTAAAGCATGTCATCTATTTCAAAAGGTCTTGTAGCATTATGAGACATATACTGTCTGCATCACTTTTCATAAAGTTGTCATCATTTTTTCCACATAGCATTCCATCATCATCATCAATTAATCGTCATCAATTTAGAAGGATGAGAGGGGATCTTATCGAAACGTATAAGATTATTAAGGGGTTGGACACGTTAGAGGCAGGAAGTGTTCCCAATGTTGGGGGAGTTCAGAACAAGGGGCCACAGTTTAAGAATAAGGGGTAGGCCATTTAGAACCGAGATGAGGAAAAACATTTTCAGTCAGAGAGTTGTGAGTTGTGGAATTCTCTGCCTCAGAAGGCAATGGAGGCCAATTCTCTGAATGCATTCAAGAGAGAGCTAGATAGAGCTCTTAAGGATAGCGGAGTCAGGGGGTATGGGAAGAAGGCAGAAATGGGGTACTGATTGAGAATGATCAGCCATGATCACATTGAATGGCGGTGCTGGCTCAAAGGGTCGAATGGCCTTCTCCTGCACCTATTGTCTATTGTCTATCAATCCGTTAGACAATATCATTTAAACACAAAGAACGGGTAACATTGCAAAAGAATAATCCACATTACGGACTTACATGGTCTGCTCCCTCTTGTAAGGAGCATTGTCACAATGCTGAGTGTGGAGTCTCATAGGCCAAGCTCAAGGGGCTCTCAACTACAATTGTTACTGAATAGCTCTGTCATTGATGGTACTGAAAAATAACAAAACCTCTACTCAAATATGAACTAACAATTTTTGTTTCATTTCATTTTATTAGCAGAAAAATAATTCAGGGATGCATATAAAGGAAATCATTCTGTATTTCATTAACTAACCTGCAAATTACAACTAGACAAATGGTAATCATGCAAATATCCATTCAATTAGCAAACAATCATCTGTGTGAAAGTAATCGGTTCTATTTTACATGGGGTGGGGGTGCGGGTGGGATTTGGTATGAAAGTCATTTTTCCAGCACTTCACTGAACTACTGAACTACGTATAATAATGTTTAGAAATTATTATAACAATACCACAGCAACGATCGCCAAAATATTTCTTAAATGATGGTGCTACCTCACCAGAAACCCACTCATTGCCATTTTGAATTATTATTTTCCATAGTAATTTCTCACATGATTGGGGAATCTGAGAATCACTCCAGTTTGAAAGCATTAACATATTTATTTTTGTTGTGCAATGCCGCTATAGTATTTAAATAAACTTCTTACTGATTTGATCAACGCAACCTCTGGGCAAACAACTGGCACGGTGTTCCCCTATTCTAGTGTGCAGAGGTCAGAGCCACTGAGGAGGACCAGGCATCACTTGGATCTGATGGGCATGCTGTGGAATTATTTGCACATCTCCCACAACACCTAACTGGATCTACATCAGTCCATTATTGAGGGAGATGAAATTTTGGTGCACTGGATATAAACTGGTCCAATTTATTGGAGATTATGATCACCGGCATAGGATAGGGGTGGGAGCTGCTGAAAGTCCATTGGCAAACAAATCAGAGTATTTATGTTGGGCCCAAGAAATATTCCTTATTTGAGTGTTAAGAAGGATCCCGACCAGAAATCCTATCCATTCCCTCCACAGATACTGCCTGAACTGCTGAGTTACGCAAACACTTTGTGTTTTGCTCAATATTCCTTCTTGTTCTGGTTCCAAAAACAATAGCATAACATTTATTTTACAACCCCTCAGCACCACCTTTGGTGCCTTATTACACAGTAGTGTTCAAGATATCTGCATAATCTGAATGTAAAATAAGTCAGCATCTGAAAGAAATGGTTGAGCTGTTCAGCACGTTGCTTCTATGAAGTAGCAGGGATGCAACCATTCCTGGTGATGGTCCGATTAGTTTTGAGGCTGTTTTATTCCACATGGGAATCTCAGAAAATCTAAAATTGTCACAAGAATGAAAAGAAAGGACCGTAAATATTGGAAATCTGGAACAAAATCAAAAAGCTTCTGAAGAGACAAAAGGCAGGTTAAGGGTTTAAGCTCCATCATCTCTTAAAACCTTTTCACCTAAACAATAACCACGCTTCTTTCAAAAGTTGTCAAGTCAATGATTCCAGTCGCATGCTGGATGCTTTAAAATTATTTCATGATATTCCAAAGGGAAAAAAACTCTACAAATTTCAGTATTCTCAAGCAATCTTTTTGCTTATATACACACATGCATATTTGTATAAGCGAAGGACAGCTAAAAATGCACCTATGGATTCTTTAAAAACAAGTTTTGTAAGTTTGTTAATTTTCTTCAAACCTCCCCCGACCTTCAGCTTAGTTATGGTATAAGTATGGTTAAAAAATAAACCCGTGTTAATATTGCTTTATATTAAAAAAGAGTCAATAACACCTACTTTTATGGTTGTGGCCTTGTGTGTGGTCAGGGCTTTACCATGGATATTTCCATGCAGGAAGGTAGTTTATAATGAAAGAAATGGAGGATGATTTTCAACATCTGGGGATAATCTGTGCTATTCAGTATGGAATTTGTCATTTATACTGATCAGCGAGACTGTGGCACTGAGCAGACCAGCAGCAAACCCACTCACTTGGATAGCATTGAATTCTTTCATTAGTGCGGTATACAGATTCAACTTTATTGTTTAATTTTCTTTATTGTTATTTCATATTATGTTTTTAATTGATTTACAGCAGTGTGATATATTTAAACTAAATATATCTATTTTCAATTATTTTTTAAAGTTATTGAAATAGTTTTAATCTGTTCTGGCAGTAAGATAGCGCTGTTGCCTCAAAGTGCTGGAAACCCAGGTTTACCTCTGACCTAGGGTGCTGTTTGTACGGAGTTTGCACGCTCTCCATGTGACTGAGTGGGTTTCCTCTGGGTGCTCTAGTTTCCTCCCACATTCCAAAGAGGTGCAGGTTTGTAGATTAATTGGCATCTGTACATTGCCCCTAATGTGTAGGGAGTGGATGCGAAAGTGGGATAACATTGAACTAACATGAATGGGTTGGCATTCAACCCATGATGGTCAGCATGGACGAAGGGTCTATGGGCCGAAGGGTCTGTTTCCATGCTATATCTTTCAATCAAAGATACTTAACTAGCTCTGAATATTAAGGACATTTTAAAGCAGTGAAACATACCTTTCACAGAGGCAGGCAGGCTGTTAAAAACAAGAATGACAGTCTTGAGGGAAGGCCTTAGGTTTCACTGTGTGAAGTGCGGTTATGATTTGTGACATGCTCAACCTCACAGAAGGGTTGTGGAGCAGAGGCTATCCGATGCGATAAAGGATCCCATCCAGCGGTGGAGGGTCAGTGGGATGTGGAATCCAGCAGCAGCCAGCAAGGCTCTGGGCTGGCTGAGCACATTCCACCCCAGCATAATACGACATTGGTTAAATGTGATCCTGTTCCAAGTGAAATCAGGTTCTGGGCATTGCGCAGATAGAGAGATCACTGCCATCCTCACAACAAAACATCCAATTTTCAATATCTTGTACTTTCATTGTTTTTAATCATATTTATTTTCTTGTTTACAATATAGAATTATATGAAAAAGATGGGGATATGATTATATATACAATCAATAGAAGCCGATAACAGTGTTGACCTTTATTTCAAGTCCTTTTTCGTTGTAAATATATATATTTTGATTTGGATTGACAAGATGTTCCTGCATTTAAGTTAACTCCCTGCCCTCCAAAGTATTATGTATTAATCCAGGTGTCTGGTTACAAGTTTTCAGTCCTGAATACATTATTGGGATTGGTCATTAACAAATCAGAGCAGATTTCAAAGCCATAATTATCACAACTACATATTAGAGTTTAGAGATTACAATTAGAGATCATGGATTTTTTTTCATATTAATTACAACTTCAGTAAAACATAATACAATAGTATAGTGCACCATCAATAGTTCTGATTCTCCTTTTCTTTACTCCAGAAGAAGTTTTATGGCCTTAAGAGAAAGCATTAATTTAAACTGACGTCAGTCTCAGTTAATACAATTATGTTGAGTCTGGCATTACTTTACCGAGACTCTTTCATATATATTTTTCTCATTTTGAAGGGCTTTCTGACTGTTACTCATCTAGGACAGCATAAAAATAAAAATAAAAGGGAAGAAATATAACATAGCAAAGCAGAGTGGGAAGCCAGAGGATTGGGACTCTTTTAAAGAGCAACAGAAGATAACTAAAAAGGCAATACGGGGAGAAAAGATGAGGGTCGAGGGTAAACTAGCCAATAATATAAAGGAGGATAGTAAAAGCTTTTTTAGGTATGTAAAGAGGAAAAAAATAGTCAAGGCAAATGTGGGTCCCTTGAAGACAGAAGCAGGGGAATTTATTATGGGGAACAAGGAAATGGCAGACGAGTTGAACTGGTACTTTGGATCTGTCTTCACTAAGGATCTGTTCTAGTGGCCAGAGATCCTAGGGTGACAGAGGAACTGGAGGAAATCCACATTAGGCAGGAAAAAGTTTTGGGTAGACTGATGGGACTCAAGGCTGATAAATCCCCAGGGCCTGATGGTCTGCATCCCAGGGTGCTTAAGGAAGTGGCTCTAGAAATTGTGGACGCATTAGTGATTATTTTCCAATGTTCTATAGATTCCGGGTCAGTTCCTGTGGATTGGAGGGTAGCTAATGTTATCCCACTTTTCAAGAAAGGAGGGAGAGAGAAAACAGGAAATTATAGACCAGTTAGTCTGACATCAGTGGTGGGGAAGATGCTGGAGTCAATTATAAAAGACGAAATTGCGGAGCATTTGGATAGCAGTAACAGGATCGTTCCGAGTCAGCATGGATTTACGAAGGGGAAATCATGCTTGACTAATCTACTGGAATTTTTTGAGGATGTAACTAGGAAAATTGACTGGGGAGAGCCGGTGGATGTGGTGTACCTCGACTTTCAGAAAGCCTTCGACAAGGTCCCACATAGGAGATTGGTGGGCAAAATTAGATTGGTATTGGAGGTAGGGTACTGACATGGATAGAAAGTTGGTTGACAGACAGAAAGCAAAGAGTGGGGATAAATGGGTCCCTATCAGAATGGCAAGGCTCGGTGTTGGGACCGCAGCTATTTACAATATACATCAATGACTTGGATGAAGGGATTAAAAGTGCCATTAGCAAATTTGCAGATGATACAAAGCTGGGTGGCAGTGTGAACTGTGAGGAAGATGCTATGAGGTTGCAGGGTGACTTGGACAGGTTGTGTGAGTGGGCGGATGCTTGGCAGATGCAGTTTAATGTGGATAAGTGTAAGGTTATCCACTTTGGTGGTAAGAATAGGAAGGCAGATTATTATCTGAATGGTGTCAAGTTAGGAAAAGGGGACGTACAACGTGATCTGGGTGTTCTAGTGCATCAGTCACTGAAAGGAAGCATGCAGGTACAGCAGGCAGTGAAGAAAGCCAATGGAATGTTGGCCTTCATAACAAGAGGAGTTGAGTATAGGAGCAAAGAGGTCCTTCTGCAGTTGTACAGGGCCCTAGTGAGACCGCACCTGGAGTACTGTGTGCAGTTTTGGTCTCCAAATTTGAGGAAGGATATTCTTGCTATTGAGGGCGTGCAGCGTAGGTTTACTAGGTTAATTCCCGGAATGGCAGGACTGTCATATGTTGAAAGACTGGAGCGATTAGGCTTGTATACACTGGAATTTAGAAGGATGAGAGGGGATCTTATCGAAAAGTATAAGATTATTAAGGGGTTGGACACATTAGAGGCAGGAAACATGTTCCCAATGTTGGGGGAGTCCAGAACCAGGGGCCACAGTTTAAGAATAAGGGGTAGGCCATTTAGAACAGAGCTGAGGAAAGACTTTTTCAGTCAGAGAGTTGTGAATCTGTGGAATTCTCTGCCTCAGAGGGTAGTGGAGGCCAATTCTCTGAATACATTCAAGAGAGAGCTAGATAGAGCTCTTAAGGATAGCGGAGTCAGGGGGTATGGGGAGAAAGCAGGAAGGGGGTACTGATTGAGAGTGATCAGCCATGATCACATTGAATGGCGGTGCTGGCTCGAAGGGCTGAATAGCCTACTCCTGCACCTATTGTCTATTGTCTATTGTCTATTGTCTAAATCCACACCTAATGCCGCAGTGGAGTGAAGTAGCCAGTGTCATGGGCATGTATGATTTTTCTCAATTTCTCTTTTGTGTGAATTTATTTTACTGTTGAATTTTGAGTTGAAAGATAATCTCATGATGCACTCTGGACTATGTACTTGCTGTGGTGTCAGACCAGTGTAGATTTAGTTGATTGATTCCTATGTCTGTGAGTCCTATGAAGAGGATGAAGAAGGCCCACATTTATTTGGAACTTAGGATGAAATATGATCTGATTAAGATACACAAGATTTTGGAATGGATGAATAGTGTCAAAAGCATGCATGGGAAGTTGAATCTGATTGTTTCTGCAGGGTATGTAAAACATGTGCGTTTCACACCTACAAGCACGTTCTGAATTCACTTAATAATTATTGGGGTGGAGGTTGATGTGGGGATTGCTTTCCACGCACCACTTCTAGACAAAATAAATCCAATGAGTGTTGAGGGTGGATGAGAGTGCAATGAGATGATTCATTTAGCTGAAGAGTCAGGAACTGACTCAAGAGAGAACAGGTCCTTTAAGACAAAGGTGAGAAGGCATATCTCATCATTTCTTGAGGAGGATTGTAAATGTTTACATTCTCAACCTAGGGAGACTGGGAATGCTCAGTTGTTGAGTGTCCACATGCACAAATGGAGATACGAAGATAGGGAGAATGGGCAAAAAAGTGAACTTGAGGTGGCGGATTAGCCTTGATTGTATTTGCAGTCAGAATAGGTCATACGACCTACATCTGCTAATTATTATAACATTCATTTATTAGTAGAAACATTTGTTTCCACCCTGTCTTGTTCATGTACTTTATTGGCTACACTGCAGAATTTTATGGGGGGGGGGGGGGGTGATGAATGGAACTCAAAACTAACAATATAATGGGCATGAGGATGTATTTGCTTACAACCAAAACCATTTAATGATATTGAAATCGGTCTTCCCAAAATTCAGATACATAATTTACAGAATACCTGTATTCCTTTCCATGATTACATTGAAAGTTATGGTTATTTTTCTTAAAGTGTTCATACATCAAATCTTGCCAAGCTTTATTACCTGGGATTAAATCTAGTACTGTCCCAACCGTAATAGGACTATTTATGTACTGGTAGAAGTTCTCTTGAATGCATTTTAGAAATTCCACCTCATCTAATACTTCAACCCAAAGACAATTTCAATCAATATTGATAAATTGAAATCCCCAATCAGTATAACCCTATTCCTCTTGCATCCTTCTGAGACTTGCCTGCATATTTGCTGCTTCACTGTATGGGCCCAGCAAAGTGATGACTCACTTTTTAATTCTAAAACCACTCCACATGGTCTTTACTTGAACAGCAACTCGACATTCTCGCAGTGGTGGTCTCCATAAACAATAATGCAATGCCCCCTCCTCTTTTACATCGCTCCCTAACACACATTTAACTTCAATACTCTGGAATGTTCTATTATCAGTCCTGTTGTTCTTCTAATTATTACTCGATGATTGCAATAATATCATATTCCCCTGTGCTGATCAATATTCTAGGTTCATCCACCTTACCATTCATGCTCCTTGCATTAAAATAGGTCAATTTGGCCTTCCAATCCGCCTATGTCTCCTCAGATAACGGAATGCCCTAGTTTTTCTTCGATGTTTGACTAAAGCTCACCCAGAACTATACATCTACTCCATTTCCCATCTCCATGCTAAATTTGTTTAAAACCTCCAGAGTAGCACAAGCAAACCTCCCAACATGGGCAGAAACAATGAACTGTAGATGCTGGTTTACAAAAAACAACACAACATGGTGTTTCCTTGAACACTTGCACTTGGGCCGCCAAGACTTATTGGATCACCTGGTTGCAAACCATTTTAACTCCTTTACCATTCCCATACTGGTCTTTCTCTCCTGGGACTCCTCCATTGCCAGAGTGAGGCCAAATGCAAACTAGAGCAACAGCATCTCATATTCCGCTTGGGTAGCTTACAACTGGAGGTATGAACAATAAATTCTCCAATTTTAGGTAACTACATGACTCCTCCCCTCACCCTTCATCCATATATCTCGCCCTTTCTCTGCCCCCCCCCCTACCTCCACTATGCCCCACCTGGACACACCTATTTCTCCTCTCACCCTCCCCTCCCACCTACATTACTTCCTCTAGCTTCACAATTTGTAACTCTTCAATCCTTTTGTCTCACACCTTCTGTCTTTTCATCTCTGGTCTTTGTCCAACCATCTGTCTAACAAAAACCACTCTCACCGATATCAACCTATTACCTTCGAGGCTATGTCTTGCCTCTCCTCTCCTCCAGCTTTCACGAGCAGCTCACTGGAGCTGTGTGGCAGCAGCAACTAACTGAGTCACTGTGCTGTCAAATGTTTCTGCTTTGTTTGACACCTTGGGCCTATTTTGTATCAGGCAAATGTAATAACCACTGTATTACAGAAATAATAACACGCAGCTTGGAATTAATTGCTGATTACTAGCTTTGGTGCTTTTGACTGTGGTGCTGCACCTTCCCCCGGCACCAGGCTTGGCCCGCTGCTATAGAGCTGGGAAACCTGCCCACAAGAGGCAAGCCTCCGAGCCCTGCTTGTACCCAAGGGCCAGAGAGGGGGTGTGAAAAGTGAGCACTGGCCAGCGCCGGGTCTCCAGAGCTGGTCAACTGTGAATGTTAAGATTCAAGATGGCGGCGTCAGCGGATGCAGGGAATCAAAGGTGCTGGTAAATGCATTGTGGTCTTACCTATGAGGTCGGCTGAGGGAGGCACCCCCAGGACACAAAGACTGAGTTTTGGGTGGGTGAGGCGAGGGACAAAGGTTCACGGGTCGATGTGGCCGGATCGAGGTGTCAGTGGAGCGGGCCGCTGGAGGACCTGCTGCAGCCTGGGACTACATTGTATCGGGCACCACTCCAAGAGGCCGAGCACAGGGACTGGGGCACCAGTCTTGGGGATTCTCATA
Organism: Rhinoraja longicauda; assembly: GCF_053455715.1. Taxonomy (NCBI): domain Eukaryota; kingdom Metazoa; phylum Chordata; class Chondrichthyes; order Rajiformes; family Arhynchobatidae; genus Rhinoraja; species Rhinoraja longicauda. The sequence goes on along the minus strand of NC_135953.1, from coordinate 119,256,664 downwards.
GAGGATTACGATTGAGCAAATCAATATTGCAGAAATACTAAATCAAGCGTCGAGTCAGAAGAAGAATTAAGCGTGGGTTTGTAGCCAGCAGTAAAGATAGAAATGGAGTTGCTATGGGGTATGTCCATATGACAGCTGAGGAATACGAGGAAAGTCAATGAGTTTATCAGATGACTAAGCCCAAATGAAACAGTAAGAAAATTTAAATGAAAGCAGGATACATGGCTTGTGAAATGTAAATGTCAACAGTCACTCAGTGCAGAGGTTGAAGAATGGGTCAGGTATTTTAGCATGTAATGAAGAGATATATGTTCAAAGAAGAGATACATGTTTAAATTATGAAAAAATCCCAGATAAATAGTAAAACATCCAACATGGATTATCCCACAAAACCAATTAAGAGTCAAGAGTGGACACTGGACTGCTGGAAAATGATGCCGAAGAAGTGATAATGAGGAATAAAGAAATGGCAGAGGAATGGAATAACATTTTTGCATCAGTCTTCACAGTGGAAGACACCAGCAACATGCCTGAAAGTTAGTGGAGTGGCTATTACTAATGAGAAGGTGCTAGGGAAGCTGAAAGGGCTGAAGGTGGATAAGTCACCTGGACCAGATGGACTGCACCCTAGGGTTCTGAAAGAGGTGGCTTTAGAGATTGTGGAGATATTAATAGTGATATTTAAAGACTCACTAGAGTCACGAGTGGTTCCAGATGATTGGAAAATTGCCAATATCACCCTGTTGTACAAAAACGGAGCGAAGCAGAATAGCGGAAATTATAGGCCGGTTAGTCTGACTTAGTGGTTGGTAAGATTTTAGAGTCCATTATAAAGTCAAGTCAAGTCAAGTCAAGTCAATTTTATTTGTATAGCACATTTAAAAACAACCCACGTTGACCAAAGTGCTGTACATCTGATTAGGTTCCAATGGAAAAAAAATGAAACATACAGTAGCACGCAAACAGTTCACAGCGCCTCCTCAATGAGCCTCAAACGCTAGGGAGTAGAAATAGGTTTTGAGCCTGGACTTAAAGGAGTCGATGGAGGGGGCAGTTCTGATGGGTAAAGGGATGCTGTTCCACAGTCTAGGAGCTGCAACCGCAAAAGCGCGGTCACCCCTGAGCTTAAGCCTAGACCGCGGGATAGTGAGTAGCCCCAAGTCGGCCGACCTGAGGGACCTGGAGTTAGAGAGGGGGGTTAGAAGATTTTTGATGTAGGGGGGGGAGTGTCCATTTAGGGCTTTATACGTGAATAGGAGGAGCTTGAAGTTGATTCTGTACCGTACAGGGAGCCAGTGGAGAGAGGCCAGAATCGGGGTGATGTGGTCCCTTTTACGGGTACCCGTCAGGAGTCTCGCTGCGGCGTTTTGGACCAGTTGCAGGCGGGACAGGGAAGATTGGCTGATCCCAGTGTATAGGGAGTTGCAGTAGTCTAGGCGGGAGGAAATGAAAGCGTGAATGATTTTTTCTGTGTCGTCGAATTGGAGGAAAGGTTTGATTTTAGCTATGGTTCGAAGTTGGAAGAAGCTGGCTTTTACCACAGCGTTGACTTGCTTATCAAATTTTAATGCAGAGTCAAATATCATGCCGAGGTTTTTGACATGCGGTTTGACTAGGCAGGATAGACTTCCAAGACTGCCTGTTATCAATTTGATGGAGTCGGGGGGGCCGAATAGGATGACCTCAGACTTGCTCTCATTTAATTGGAGGAAGTTCTGTGCCATCCAACATTTTATGTCCTCAAGGCAGTGTGAGAGGCTGTTTAAATTTGACTGGTTGTTGGGTTTCAGGGGGAGGTAAAGCTGAGTGTCATCGGCATAGCAGTGGAAAGAAATGCCGTGCCTTTGAATGATTTGGCCAAGGGGGAGCATGTATAGAGAGAAGAGAATGGGGCCTATGATGGAGCATTGTGGAACTCCGCAGGAGAGGCTAGCTGGAGCAGAGGAATAACTGCCTATGTTGATGGCGAAACTCCTATCTTTGAGGTACGAAGCGAACCAGCTCAGGGCAATGCCATCAATGCCAACCGCGTACCGGAGACGGTCAATAAGGATGGTGTGGTCCACTGTATCGAATGAGGTTACATGTATCGAAGGATGAGGTTACGGAGTACTTAGAAGTTCACGATAAAATAGGCCAAAGTCAGCATGGCTTTGTGAAGGGGGGAAGGTCTTGCCTGACGAATTTGCTGGAATTCTTTGAAAAAGTAAATAGCAGGACAGACAAAGGAGAGTCAGTGGATATTGGTTTACCTAGATTTTCAGAAACTCTTTGATAAGGTTGCTAGGAAGATGAGAGCCCATGGTATTAGATACTAGCATGGATAGCAGGTTGGCAGGATGGCAGAAGGCAGAGTGGCAATGAAGAGGGCTTTTTCGGGTTGGCTGCCAGTGACGAGAGGAGTTCCGCAGGGGTCGGTGCTGGGGGCGCTGCTCTTCACGTTGTATATTAATGGGTTTGGATGAGGGAATTGAAGGCTTTGTGGCCAAGTGTCCAGATTCATATGAAAATAGGTGGAAGGGCGGGTAGTGTAGAGAAAGCAGGGACTCTGCAGAATGACTTGGACAGGTTGGGAGAGCGGGCAGAGAGGTGGCAGATGGAGTATAGTGTAGCAAAATGTGGAGTCATGTATTTTGGTAGGAGGAATAAAGTCATGGACTATTTTCTAAATGGGGAGAGAATTCAGAAATTGGACATGCAAAGGGACTTGGGAGTGTGGGTGCAGGATTCGCAAAAAGTTAATTTGCAAGTTGAATCGGTAGTAAGGAAGGCAAACGCAATGCTAGCATTTATTTCAAGAGGGCTAGAAAACAAAAACAGGGACGTAATGCTGAGGCTCTATAAGGCACTGGTCAGGCCACATTTAGAGTAGTTTAGTTTAGAGATACAGAGCTGAAACAGGTCCTTCGGCCCACCGAGTCCGCACCAACCAGTGATTCCTGTGCATTAACACTATCCTACACATAATAGGGACAATTTACGATTATACAAATCCAATTAACCTACAAACCTGTACATCTTTGGACTATGGGAGGAAACCGAAGATCTCTGAGAAAACCCACTCTGGTCACGGGGAGAACGTACAAAGGATCGAACCCAGGTCTCCGGCGCTGTAAGGCTGCAACTCTACCGCTCTGCCACCATGCGGAGTAGTGCGAGCAATTTTGGGCACCATATCTGAGGAAGGATGTTCTGGCTCTGGAGAGGGACCAGAGGAGGTTTACAAGAAATATCTCAAGAATGAGTGGCTTAATATCTGATGAGTGTTTGACGACACTGGGCCTGTACTCGCTGGAGTTTAGAAGGATGAGGGGGACATCATTGAAACCTACCGAATAGTGAAAGGCTTGGATAGAGTGGATGTGGAGAGGATGTTTCCACTAGTGGGAGAATCTATGTCTAGAGGTCACAGCCTCAGAATTAAAGGACGTTCCTTTAGGAAGGAGATGAGGAGGAATTTCTTTAGTCAGAAGGTGGTGAATCTGTGGAATTCCTTGCTACAGAAGGTTGTGGAGGCCGTCAATGGATATTTTTAATGCAGAGATAGGTAGATTCTTGATTAGTATGGGTGTCAGGGGTTATGGGGAGAAGGTAGGGGAATGGGGTTAGGAGGAAGAGATAAATCAGCCCCTATCACTCATGACCTTATGACCTAAGTTACAGCTATTGCACAGAAGCAACTTTAAGGGGAGTCTCGGCCTCTGTCTTTTGTTTGTAGGAAAACAATGTTTGATTCCTCTCGAAGCCAACTTCCGGCTGCATAGAAATGGTTCTCTGCACAAGGCAAAAGCAGAATTCAGTAGAATCAAGCAACATTAAGACCTAAGAGAGTAGCAACGATGACTTTCATTAGAAAAGAAACAATAAAAGTACAGTAAGTGATGTACTCTTCATAGGCTGCGTATTACACGGGAAGCAAAATCCTAGGAATAATATGCCACATCTATTGTGGCATTGGAGAAGGTTCTGCAGAATCGCGCCCAAAACTATGTAAATATCATTTGACTCGTTCCTGTGTTTTCCATGGTACTTCTGATGATATTACAGGGAAAGAATTCACATAATATTTTATCCCCATTGTTTAGTAGGAGCCTGGTATGAGGAGATTTTTTTTGTATCAAATTGTGCTGATTATGCTCAATGAGTTCTCAGTTTTGACACTGTTTATAAAACATGGTGTATTTACTAGAGCCAACCTGAGTGTGAACCGAAATAAATTCCCCAAACAACAGATGATAGAAATTTTTTAACTGATTGAAATAACATAAATGTTATTCAGAATTTTCATGTAAGCAGTCTAAAAATCGCAATATGGTAATGTGATCAGCAAAATGTTTGGCTGTTGTACAGCATCTGAGAAAATGCAGTTTTCTACATCAGAAGTCAGTTAAATTGTAAGGACACTGTATGATATATGTATTCTTCGCAGAAGGAAGGAAGGGAAAAACAATTATTTTATATAGCGTCTCATTGCCCTCCTAAGAACTGCCAAAGTATTTCACATAAAATCAATGACCTCGATGTCATCATTGTTGATTTGCGGGCCAAATCAAATGTAAAAACTTTTGCATTCTGATTAAGACAAAGGTATTCCACTTTTCTTAACCTTGACACTAACCTACTGTAAACCTGTCTACATACCCTTCATAAATAATTCTGAGTTTCAGACTGACTGGTCCATTGTCGGAACCTATTTTGTCATCGTCAGAAACTTTATGAGGTTTGATTTGCATCGTGAAAAGTCAACTCTGCTCTTTGAATGTTTTCAATTGACGGTTCTGTTGAATTATTATTTTTGCAGGAAACCCATTCTACTTCAACATTCTGTACTGATAAATGTCTGAAGAAGGGTCTCGAACCCGAAACGTCACCCATTCCTCTCCAGTGATGCTGCCTGTTCCGCTGAGTTACTCCAGCTTTTTGTGCCTATTAAAGGCTACCTTGTTTAGCATTCTGTTCAACAAAGCTTTCTATCATCCAATTGCAAAAACAGTGGTAGTAAATGTAATCAAAAATGTATAGGTTCTGATCTTGCTGGTAATGTTCCACTACCTGTAAATGTTGCCCATGGGTTCCTGCAAACAAGATTTTACCTGTTGGAATGTGGAGGCCTTATTTTGCTGATCTGAAGTGTGCTGGACTCTAGCAATGAGGATTGAGGAATCATTGGATCTCCAAATTGTGTTGAAGAAGTCTGATCCAAAACATTCCAGAATTCTCTGCCAGCTGTCCAAACTGTAAGGAGATTTGATTGAATATCTTTGGTATTTAGGAACATTTAAGAAGTGGTGAAAAGTAAATGAACAACATTATCCCACTACTACTGACTTCTTCCTGCACACCTCACCAATTATACTGGCTACCACGCAGTGAAAATAATATTAAAGATTATTAACACAATAGATGTCCCGAAATGGCCATACACTGGTCTTAAACCTGATAACTCCATTCAATAAACATAAACGTGAAAAACAGAGTCATTTCTGCTCCATCCATATTATCTCATACATCCCTCATCCAAATCTGAACCATATACAATCTCTTAGGAAATGGTGACATCCTGGTCAATTCAGGAAAACCTTGAGAAACTGACTTTCTCAGTCAATCAAGGCAGCTCGGTGTTGCCTTTCTGTCTTTACCATAGCCAAACCAAACTGTAAATAGCCATTTATCCAGAAGAAAATGTAAGTTTTCAGTATTCATGGCATTCTTTGAAAGAATTATCTTTGTTAATATTGGGCTATCGCAACATGACTACATGGACTTCAAGAGACTGGTGATGGCACATATTAACTCCAACTTCCAGCCAACCTTGATTCCACTGCAGTTTATTTACTGTCACAACAGGCCCAGAGTAGATGCCATCCCCCGGTCCAAAACACATCTCTGAGCACCTAGACTACAAGAACTCCTACATTAGACTCATATTTATCGACTGTACCGCTATCTTCAACAACACAATCTCATCCAAACTCATCTCCAAACTGGTGGACATAGGAATCAGTCCCCTCCTCTGCCACAGGATCATCGATTTTCTGACCTACAGAGCACAATCAGTGAGGATAGGTGATAATACCTCCTTCACAATAATTCTCAGCATCGCTTCCCCACAGGATATATTCTCAGTCCCCCAATACACTTCCTATACACTCACAATTGTATAAGAAAATTTGGTTCTAAATACATCTACAAGTTAGAACATGACACAACTGCAGTGGGCAGATAATGAACAATGATGAGAGGGAGTACAGGAAGGAGATAGAGAACTTAGTAACATGGTGTCAGGACAACAGCCTCTCTCTCGGCGTCTGCAAAATTAGGGAGCTAGTTATCAACTTCAGGAAGCATGCCCCAAACAGTAAGACTGTTTATCCAAGAAGGCATGCCTTTATTTCCTTAGGAGACCTGAGGATATTCAGCGTGTGTCCGGAGACTCTTACAAACTTCTACAGATGCACCATAGAAAGCATAATGTTGGGTTGCATCACAGTTTGGTTTGGGTCCAGCTCTGCCCAAGACCACAGATAAATTGCAGAGTTATAGTTATAACCTATTCCATCCAGACTTACCACCATTGACTCCATCTACACCACGCTACCTCAGAAAAACTGCCAACATAATCAAAGACGTCCCGCCCTGGGCATTTCTTCTTCTCCCCACTCCCATCAGGCAGAAAATACAAAAGCTTGAAAGTTTCTTCCCCTCTGTTATCAGGCTTCTGAATGGTCTTTGTTTTAGCTGGGGTACTGCCTGAATCACCTCTATCCCATTTCAAAAATTGGACTTTATCTATAGAACTGATGTGCTGCAATATTGAGAACTACAATATATTCTGCATTCTATTTTCACCTTAGCTCTATCTATTGCACTTGAGTTTGACTTGATTGTATTTATGTATACTATTATCTGATTTGATTGGATTGCATGCAAAATGAAGCTTTTCACTGTTCCTCAGGATGCATGACAACAATAAATCTGAAGATTATTTTATTAATTTCCATCTCAGTTTCAATCTTGGATTGCACTCTGCAGGATTAGGCCAAACAACTAACAACAACTTCACCACTTCCATATTGGAAGACACTTGCACTGAAATTGCTGTCAGTATTGAGGGCGAATACCAGAGGTTTTGCCATAATTATAAGTCAAAAGTTCAGGCCACTGTTTTCTCCTGTTTCTAAACTTGCAAAACATCAAAGCAATCATTGCGAGTAAAATGTTGTCTCTTTGCACTTGGCTGCCTCACACTAAATCTGTTCAAGGAATAATAATTTTAAACCCTCATGATAATAACAGATCTACCGTTGATCACAAAGTTCCCGATCTTGGAGTGACCATTGTCTAAAGTCTCCATTTACCCGTTAAATTATGTAATGGAGCAGATTAGACAAGAAACATTAAGGGCAGGAGTCTGATGTGCGAGTTACAGGCCTTTCCGAAGTGTTTGTAGATCACTTGTGAATGGCTCCCCTGCTGATCCTATCCTGCTCTCTCTCTCCAGGCCTCTTTGCCACAACTTCATGAGCTTTGAACCAGTTTCTCCAGAGAGTGAATGTGGGTAAGATATTCCCAATTTCATCAAATGTCAATTCAGGCTAATTTTACACTAATCCTGCCTTTTATTCTCCCCAATTTCTCATCAACTCCCCTGGACTTTCGAACTCAACAAAACATAAAAGGCAAGTTAGAATGGCCAATTAATTTACCAACCTGCATGCCTTTTCTTGAATATATTGCTGTAGGTAGGCTCCTCTATGTCAGAGGTAGTTTTTGATGATTGACTTGCCAGTGTTGGTGTAAGCATCAAATAAATGACTCAACATAATCTGCATTTCATTAAGTCAATTAAATAATTGCAGTGTCACCTGCTGAGAGTGTATCCTGAATCATGAGTCAATTAACATATCTTTTCACTGAAATCATCTGGTATTGATTAAGCCCCCATGGATTCTTGATCCAGATTAATTGTTTTGAGAAGAATAGAAAAGGAGCCAGAGTACATAAAACCTAGCAAAAAAGCACAGGATTAAACGACAGCCTGCCTGGCCATTCATAGGCAATCTGCCCCAGGTCATATCTCCTCTTCTGTTCCGGTTACCCTTAACTCTCAGTACCTTGATCTTTCAAAAATGTCTCCACTTCTTTGATATACACCAATGATCTGGCCTCCACACACCTCAGAGTGGAGATGAGATCATTGGAGATATATAGAAGAATTCAGGATTTACCAGTCTGATAAACTGCTTGTCTATTTTGACTCTGTCTCCCATATAACAACCAATGCTCAATCCATATGAATACATTTCCTCAGGTATCATGGGTTTTCACCTGGTACACCAACCTTTTATGTGGTGCTTTGTAAAATGCTTTCTGAAACACACAATATGTATAGATTCCTCTGTATTGATACTGCTTGTTACAACCTCAAAGTACTCTAGCAAACCTGTCATTTATAATATTGATATAGTTTGATTACATAAAATGACTAGCTATTTCCTCCAGTACCTTTCCCAACAACACATTTTAATCTAACAGGTGTAATAGTTAGACACTTTTTGTTTGTGTGTTGAACAATAGTATCACTGTTGTGGATTACTGGCACATTTCTGCAACATTATGTGTTTTGAACAAACTTCAACCAATGGCTCCACCATCTCTGTAACTGCTTCCTTTAAAACGTCAGGTTCAAGTCACGGAACCAGGCAGCTTGTCTGTCTTTAGACCCATTAATTTTTTAGCACCTTGTCTCTTGCCTAAGTAAAATAACAACTTCTGACATACTGTTTTAAACAGATCCATCGGAAATGTTTGGGATATTTCATGAAGACTGATGCAATGTATTGATTTCATAGACAATAGTAGGGCCCTGGGGACCGTTGTACCACGTTAATTAGTATGGTCCTAGGAAATGTTGTAGAGCAGAAATATCTAGGATAACAGGTGCATGGTTCTCTGAAAGTGGCTTCACAGGTAGACAGGGTGGTAAAAAGGGTTTTGGTACATTGGCCTTCATCAGTCAGGGTATTGAGAATAGAAGTTGGGGCATTATGTCACAGTTGTATGAGACATTGTTGAGGCCATATTTGGAGTACTGTGTTCAGTTTTGGTCACTCTGCTGTAAGGATAGCATTAAGCTGGAAAGAGTTTAGAGGAGATTTACATGGGTGTCACTAGGACTCAAGGGACTGAACTATAGGGAAAGAATGTGCAGGCTAAGGCTTTATTCCTTGGAACTGAGGGGTGCTCTTATAAAGATGTATGAAATCGTAAGGAAAGCAGAGTCTTTTACACAGGGTAGGGGAATCAAGATCCTGAAGACATGTTTAAGGTGAGAGGGTCAAGGTTTAATAGGAAACTCGGGCATCTTTGTCACCTAGAGGGTGCCGGATATACCAGATGAGGTAGTTGTACCAGGTACTATAACAGCATTTACACATGTACATAGATAGGAAAGGTTTAGAGTGATATGGGCCAAACGTGGGCAAATGGAACCAGTTTAGATGGGGGCTTCTTAGTCAGCATGGATGAGTTAGGCCAAAGAGTCCGTTTCTGTGCTATATGATCTATGACTCAATAGGTTATATAACATTTCCTTAATTCCCATTATTAACTCATGATGTTTTGATATTACTTGTCAGTTTTTTTTTCATATCAATTTTCTTCCTCCTTATTATCTTTTCGTTTGTCACTGCTGGTTCTTGTGAAATTCCAAGTCCTTTGGTCTAACACTGGGCCTTGACAATTTGTATGCAAGTCTTTGCCTTAATATTTTCCCGAACCACTTTTGTTAACCACGGACGCTTCATCTTTCTCCTTAGAACTCTGTTTCTAATTGGGATCGTTTTCAGAAGGTACAGACACCTCTATACTCAATCCATTGTAATTGCCCTTATTTAAATGGAAGACATTGGTCATTGATCCCAGGTGTTAGCCCTCAAAATGTATCAGGAATTCCGCCATGCCATGGTCACTCCTCCCGAGGGGATCCTAACCCACATCTTTTATTAATCCTACCTCCATACACATGACCAAATCTAAAATAGTCTGTCCCCGTTTGGTTGTGCAAAATACTGTTCTCAGAAAAATCCCTGATACACTCCACCAATTCCTCCCAGTTTGATTAGTGTAATCAATGTACAAATTAAAATCACCCACTATAATTGCAGTGTCCTTCTTACATGGCTTTGCGTAGCAGACATTAGTTTACTGCTACTTTTTACTGGTGAGTGAATGCAAGCATTTTATTTGTATCATTAATTCAATCATGGAGAGATGGAAAATGTTCAGCACACAATTCCATTCATTGCATTAGTACTGGTCAGAAAAGAGCTATCCAGTCTAATCCAATCTACCAGTTCTTCAGGTCACGATTCTGGTTGTGGTTCACAATGTGGTTCAGTTTAAGGAGACGACCTTAAGTACACTAACTGTAGTTTATTAAACTTTTACTACCACCATCATCTATTCACTGTTCGATCTTAGTAGAAAAACATGTTCTGAGCCATTCTATGAAATCATTGACTCTATTGTTCTTTTCTCACAAGTTTCAATAGGAGAGCAACGTCAAGGCCAAAACCAGAGGCTTATATTAACTGAATATACTTTGATAATTCTCCTTTAAGTGGACAGATTTCCTAGAAGATATATTTTTGTTAACGGTACTTTATGGTTTCCTTTTACCAACATGTAAAGCAGTGCAGCAATCCTTTATTTTACTTCAAGACTCTTGAATTTTCTACTGTATTTTCTACATTCATAATTTTTGAAAACGAACAGCTGTTTTCTCGAAAACCACCAAATATGTTATTGATATGGCTTGCTGCAGAATCTACAATCAGCAATTCATGGGAGTCTGAGTTCCAAAACAAAAATATTGTTAATAATTTTTTACAAGGACAAGATGCACTGTGGTTAGAATTAAATTGTTGCAGATCGGGTGAGGACAGTACGAAATGTTATCAAATGTTTTAATTAGCATTGAGCAGCACATCAAAGGGTTGTGGTTTATTGGTAAATACACCAGGCAAATAGCATGCCTAAGAAATGTGTTATGGGTTTTGCCTGGGCATATGTCCATCCATTGTACTGCCCAGATGAGGTGCACAATTGGGATGTTTCATATCAAGGCTGATGCCAATGCAGTCTGCTGACAGGAGGATAAAATATATGTCGGAATCTGGGGGGGGGGGGGGGGGGTTGCACATTCACGAGAACAGGCCTTCCTCTTTGTGAGGGATCTCTAAAAACCCATCATAGAATGGTTAATAATGCAGCACACAGCTTCTTTGATGGCACAGAGAGACGCCACAAAAATTATTTCTACTTCTTTGTAGTCCCACAATTATAATGCTTCACCATTGATGTATTATTTGATTTTGCTTTATTATGAATGATTTTCAAGACACTAGCACATTTCAATATGTTCCATTTAGGACAAATATATATTTTCACTGTGCGCAGACAAGCCCCATATTGATGTGGCAGCTGCTGCTTGTGCTCCATGCTGTCACACTTAGACATCAAAGATGGCATGTGATCAAGCTCAGACTAAACAAACACCTTGATGCTGTAAGTATCCTGTTACCTGTTACTTTAATTCTCCATTCTACTATCTCCCTATCTTTGCCATCCCACACTATTCCAATGAAGCACTGTACCTCATCTTCCATTTAGGTGCTTTTTAAGCCCTTGGCATTCAATAATGAGTTTAACAACTTCAGTTCAACAGCCTTTCCTATTTATCTCTGGCCCAGCAAACTTGAATGTAATGTTATCCACCTGTAACATTAATTCCGTTTTTCTCCCTCGACAGATGTGGCCTGATTTGAGCATTTCCAGCATTTTCTTTCCTTTCAAATTTCTGGCAACTGCTGTGTTTTGCATCGCACAGTTCCAGCATGTTTTCTCTACAAACTTACACTCCTCTACATAAATAAGCTATGATTAACTCAACATTCACTTCTCTCTCTTAGGTGGCACTGAAAACAATCATGGCACCTAGAAAACCTTAATCTTCATCCTACCCAGATGTTTCCTCTGCTCTCTTCACTCTTCTCTCTGCCACTTCAAAAACTACTTTTGTTACTTTTTTCAGTTCTGATACTCATTGACCTGAGATTATTTCTGATATACTGAGTATTCCCAGACTTTGTTTTTAATAAAAATTTGGAGTTAATATACATTGGCTCAGGTAGCCTAAGAAATGCTTACTGTTCCATATGGAATAGCCTCTATGAAGCAATTTGAATGTACATGGGGTTAATATATAAAAGTAATAAATTGGGGATTCAGGCCTGAGTTGAGAAGAACTTTATATATGCAGAGGGTAATTCATTTTTGGAATTCTATACCCAAGAGGGCTATGAAGATTCATTCACTGAGAATATTCAAGGCAGATGGTGTGCAGGGAATCAATATGAGGGTTACTGACAGGAAATTGACATTGGGAAAATAGAGCAGTCAACCTAATATTGATGGCAGAGTGGATATGAGAGGCCAAATGCCTTACTACCAAAGATAATAGAGCAGAGCAAGATAGACCACTCGACCCTAAAAACCGTAGTATGTCATTTTAGTAGGCAGAAACTTTTAAAAAGAAAAATACCAAAAATCTGTTAATTGATAGATGAGATATATTCTGCATTTTTATGGTATCATCACACATACTGTTCCCCCAAAACACTGATTACACTACGAGAGGCATAGCGAACAGCTGGTTTTGCCTATTAAAATGGCGGCCGTTCTGCCCCTTTGCGTACACTTCAGGATAGGCAATTTTGACGGAGTGGTCCATCTTGCTCCTCTAGTATCTTTGCTTACTACTGCTTCAGTTTATTATGCAGCTATAATGCTGTTACTCTAAATTGTTACTAGCCTAATTGTCTAGTTTGTTACCACTGGTGTACATGAGAAACAGGTTGAGCCAATGTGCATGTGGGATAGAACAGGTTGCAGTAAATAAATGGTGAATGAAATTGAGATTGCTCTGAGAGGCTGCATAGACCAAGTGGCCTCCATCTATGTTATGGAAAATAAGGTCTGACAAGATAACAGGTATTCTTTGAAACTGCACAAGAAACTGCAGATGCTGGAATCGTAAGACACAAAATGCTGAAGTAACTCAACGGGTCAGGCTCATGTCTGAAGGGTCCCAACCTGAAACCTTATTGTGAGTAGTTTTGGGTGCTATACCTGAGGAATAAAGTGTTGGATTTGGAAAGGGTCCAGAGGAGATTTACAAGAATTATCCCAGGGATGAGGCCTGAGCTAAAGGGAGAAATTGGATAGGCTAGGACTTTATTCCTTGGAGTGCAGGAAGTGAGTGATGATCTTATAGAGCGGTATACAATCATGAGCGGTAGCGCAGCGGTAGAGTTGCTGCTTTACAGCGAATGCAGCGCCGGAGACTCAGGTTCGATCCTGACTACGGGTGCTGCACTGTAAGGAGTTTGTACGTTCTCCCCGTGACCTGCGTGGGTTTTCTCCGAGATCTTCGGTTTCCTCCCACACTCCAAAGACGTACAGGTATGTAGGTTAATTGGCTGGGTAAATGTAAAAATTGTCCCTAGTGGGTGTAGGATAGTGTTAATGTGCGGGGATCACTGGGCGGCACGGACTTGGAGGGCCGAAAAGGCCTGTTTCCGGCTGTATATATATGATATGATATGATATGAGGGGGATCGGGTGAATGCATAGAATCTTTTACCCAGAATAGGGGAATCAAGAACCAAAGGACATAGGTTCAAGATGAGTGGGGAACAATTTAATAGGAACACAAGGGGCAACTTTGTATATGGAGTGAGTTGCCAGAAGAGGTAGTTGAGGCAGATATTGTAACAACATTGAAAAGACATGGACAGATACACGGATAGGGAGGTTTAGAGGAATATGGGCCAAACGTGGCCAGGTTGGACTGGTGCAGATGGGGCAACTTGGTCGGCATGGACAAATTGGGCCGAAGGGCCTATTTCCGTGCTGTATGATTAAATGACTCAAAAAATAATTTTCACTGTGGAATCTTATTTTCATTGCAATAAACCCACACCACATTGCTTCACGGACACCAAAGCAATTTTATTGTAGGTGAATGGCAGTATTTCTGGAAGTACAGAAATGTAACATTTAAATGGAAGTCACACACTCATGTGAAGTAGCCTCCTAATCCAAACACATTTCACCAAATTACAAATGACAGAATCTCTTTCTTTCCATTAATATGAATCAAACGTCCTGGCAATCATGATAGCAGATGATTGTTGCTACAGCAACAGCTTATTAAATAGATTTTCTGTTGTAGTTTGCCAAACAAGGTGTAAACTCTGGGAAGTAACATATAAATGCAGAGTTTGTTATCGTCCTGAGATTTGTTTTTTTTTAAGCAAGAATAAATTCATTTTGAGAATCATGGTTTGGATTTATAGATGTATGCTCATAATTCTATGTGGATTATCCCATATTACGTCTCCTAGGTCAGAATTCATAGGTATAAGTGAGCAAATTGGAGGATCCAAATTTATTGCCTGGATTTCACAATATTTTTGTGGCAGTGGATGTTTTATGAAGTGCAAAATTACAGTAAATTGAGTAATTTACAATGGAAAATCCGTACAAAAAAAACAGGCCTGATTATGACATTTCCATTTTCTCAACTGACAGTAGCAATTCAAGAGAGCTGGTCTTTGGTAATTCACATTTAATTTTCTTTTGACTGGAGCTGTTCAAATGTTCAATTATGGTTAAATATTAATTTAAAATAAACAAGTTAATTTTTTTTAATTTCTTGAAAGTTTTTTAATAGGCTTTGACACTATGAATGTAGGAAATCTATTGAAAGTTTTGTCAGACTTGACAACTGGCAAGGAATTGCTTAACTAAACCTGTTTACTTTTTTGTGAACATGACTCTTTCAGTACCCTATTCCCATGCCTCTGTGGTGGGAGTTATCCATCTATATACTAAAACTCTTGTTTGTTTGTTCCTGAACGACAGCCAACACAGTACACGATAGCACGACAATTTTAGGCCCACCTTTGGTGCTAATGGAAGAAGTTTCATTATTTAAACCAAACTCATCTGAAATTTGTTTTAGATGCAACCAAGACGTGGGTACTTTTTTACACTCTACATGGGCATGTCAGAAGGTAACTCCTTTTTGGAAAGACCTAAAAAAAAAATTGGAACAATTGATGAATAAGATCATACCAATGGATTCAAGGTTGTTTTTATTGGGAGATACAAAAGGAATATTACCAAAGCTAATTTTAGATAAACATCAGGAAAGATTTCTCAAAATAGCAATGGCAGTAGCAAAAAAATGTGTAGCGGTCACTTGGAAAGATCAAAATGAAATAAGATTTGAAAGATGGTATGCAGAAATGCGTAGTTGTATCCCATTAGAAAAAGCAACGTATAATCTGAGAAATGGATATGACTTCTTCTTGAAGGTGTGGAACCCATTCATTTTAAAGCTAGGATTAAGAATTGGAAATATTTAAATTCAGGATTGTTTTGTTACCTTTAATAAGAATTTAATAAGAAATTACTCGGAAGTGACTTCCTCGGGACTCCAGGTTTCTCTCTTTCTCTCTTTCTTTTGCTTTTTCTTTTTCCTTCTTTTTAACTGGGGGGTGGGGGGAAGGGGGGGTGGGGGAGGGGAGAAAATACAGAACAATACGTGTATAATCGAAGTTATAATGTAGTTATTAATGTTTATTATGAAATGTAAAATGTATGAGTTCTGTTAAAACTTAAATAAAATATTAAAAAAAGAAAAAAGAAATCGGTGTTGTATTTTTAAAGTTATTCACATTTTTAAGTTTAAATCTATCTCCTAGGGAGGATAAAGGGGATTGAGGGGGGTGGAGGGGAAGGGGATCCACTTCAGGGCCGTTTTTACAGCATTATGGTCCCCCGGGCAAAGCAGTGTACTGGGGCCCCTACCGTTACTCTCCCCCACCCCCCTTTCCCTACCAGCCCCCCCCTGTCGTGCCGGCGAAAAGCACTTACCGAAAAGCACTTAGCGATGGACTTAGGGTGCTACATTGTTGCGAAAAGCACTTACAGATCGATGTGAGAAGCACTTAGGGATGGAAAATGTTGCGAAAAAAACACTTATTGAACCTACATTTTTAAAGTAGTATTTATTTATTGCAAGTCACTTAACATACACAGATCAGCATGGGGCCCCTATGCTCGTGGGGCCCCAAGCAAGTGCCCATCAGGCCCATGCGTTAAGACGGCCCTGGTCCACTTGGTCTTAGTATGTGAAAACCATGATGTTGTGTGTCACCACTGTGACATTCATTGAATAAGTGACTCAGAATCTACATGTTGGAGATAACATTCAGCTATAGCAAAATCTTTTTTTCAAAGTATTTGGAGCAGCTTGTGGTCAGTTCCAAAGCTGCCCAGTAAATAATGCAAATAATAGAAAAGTACCCTATTAGTGCAATGTTGAAGTGGTGCCGTGATTGTTCAATAATTGTGTAGGATGGAACTGCAGATGTTGGTTTCCGCCGAAGATAGACACAAAATGCTGCATCAACTCAGCGGGACAGGCAACATCTCTGGATAGAGGGAATGGGTGATGTTTCGGGTTGAGACCCTTCTTCAGTCTGATGGGTCTCAATCCGAAACGTCACCCATTTCTACCCAGAGATGCTGCTTGTCCGGCTGAGTTTCTCCAACATTTTGTGTCTATGTTCAATAATTGTAACTTTGTTATAATTTATGCTGGTTTGAGGAGAAATGAATGTTGTGCTAATAATGTTGTTGCCTCTTATCTAGCGCTGAAAGTCAAGGTAATATCAGGAACATTGTAATAACTTTGAAACGCTCCCATGACCTTATCAGAAAACACAGAACACTGAATAGGTCCTCATCCTACATTTAAAAGCTGCCTAAGCCAGGTGTGCACTATTTTTAACAGGACTGGTTTGACAATCTGACTGAATTCTGAAGCTATTCAAATGAGAACACACGTCCTGTCCTTCCTGAAAAGTTCTTTCCACCATCATTTGTATCTGATGTTTGACTGCTGGAATCCAGCATCAAATTATCAGTTCAGCAATCACATTAGTGAATCAGCCCACGAAACCTGCAGAGATATTCACAAACATCTCAAAGTCTATTAATATGTTTGACAGTAAGGAAGTGTGGGGGCATGGTTGTCAAAGAGTATTTTTATGTTGGGGGAAGTTGGTCATTTATGGAGGGGTGAATTTGAAATCTGCAGCCACTTGGAAGTCAAATGCCAGCTATTGGGCAGCACAGTGTTAGGGTTACTGCCTTATAACACTAGCCTGCTGGGTTTGATCCTGACTATGGGTGCTGTCTGGACGGAGTTAGTATATTCTCCCTGTGACCGCATGAGTTTTATCCTGGTGCTCTGGTTTCCTCCTACACTCCAAAGATGTAGTTTTGTACGTTAATTGACTTTTGTAAATTGTACCTTGTGTGTAGGCTAGTGCTAGTGTCTGGGGTGATTGGTGGTCAGCACGGGCTTGTTGGGCCAAAGAGCCTGTTTCCACACTGCACCTCTAAAGTTTAAACTTTAAACTATAACAACCATGTTTTAACTGCAGGTGAGTGCAGGTTGGGCCGCAGGGAATCTGGGTGGCTTGCTATTGTTTACTGCGTATGAGGTATGAGGTATCTTTGACTCTTCATCAGTTTGGTATCAAATTTTGTCTGATATCACTTTGGAAAGTACCTAGTTTATTTTCATTCAGAAAAATAAATGTTGTTGCTCAAACTAATAGCTCTAATTCCAGTCTGCAAATGCTGCAAAGTCATAATCCACTGTTATATTGTCTCTCCCTATTTTTTGTTTTTACGTGCAGCAAATAAAACCACTTGATACATCGCAGCTTTTATTTTACTCTCCCCTATGGTTATAGTTCAGCGAAATGAGATGCAAGTGAAAGTTTTATTTTTCTGTCATACTCAAAAAGGAATCCATGACTAATAGGACTAAAAAAAATAAAAGGGGTGCCAGACTGGAAAGGGAGAAAGCAAATAGACATAATTATGCTTGAAAAGACGTAAATATGCTTGAAAACAGTGGAATCTTATTTGTTAAGCCATTGCAGTAGAAATCATGAGTTTTTTAAATTTGGAGAAGGAAAATACTTAGGTGGAAAAAAATAATATCAGCCTTGTGCTTCGGTTTTACAGGAGAGGCAATTAATCACAATATTTTATTTAATTTTTCACATTTTCCTCCTAAATGCCATTCTTTTAACATCTAATGCTGCTTACATTTCTAATTTCCTTTTGATCTTCCCATACCAGATGTCTGGAATCTGATTTTAAAAAATCTAACTATCAATAGCTGATGACCATGGCAGCCTTGTGGACTGGGGCAGTATAAATTTAGTTCTTATTGGCTTAGAATTTGCTTTAGAAATGCAAAATATTGCCTTTAATGAAATCTTCTGTCAATCAACTCATGTATTTTCCTGTGATGATATCGCTATGATCTCAAATCAATCTGTAAAATGTATTGCTTTAACATTGGGTTAAATAATTAATAATTGTATTTTATTAAGGTTAGAGTAAACTTTTAAAAAATATGGTTGAGAACATGAATACTGAACTGTAATTTTACTTAAGATTTCATATCGAAGCATTGTAACTCATAGCATCAACAATAATTAAAAAACAACCCCTGGCAAAAATTACAGCCTAATGATTCACCCTCCATAATTTTGGTGTAGCACAGGAGGATTTTAGTAGGGTTCTGAAAAACAAAGAATGACGTCAACATTTGTAAATGTACAAGGTAGGGGAATTTTAGGAAGCATTAGTTGTGTAGAAGATACACTCTTGGAAACACATCCGGTTTGATGGCTGAAACTTAATTTCTAATAAAGCTTGTTCAACTATCTTTAAATAGTGCAATGTGACTAATTGAACATGCACAGAATATAAAAAATCTCCTACAAATACATAGACAAAAGTCACCTTTTCAAGAGAACAATACAAATAAAGGTACCTGGATAGTAGGCATAGATATTTCCAATTTATCTATGAATTACTGGACACTTATAGCACTCAAATTGCAAAACATTACTAATAATCAAAGGAAGATGCAGGCATAATGTACAAATAATCTCATTAAAAAAGTACTAATCTGAATATCAGCAAGTGTTTTAGATCATCAGTTAGCACATTGAGTATAGAAGTTGGGAGGTCAAGTTACAGTTGTACAATAATAATAATAATAATGTATTTTATTTATATAGCGCTTTTCATATACTCAGACGCTTTACAGAGATTTAGAGAACATAGGGAAATTAATAAATAGATAAATAAGTAAATAAATAAACGAACAGAGAAAGGAGACAGAAGGTGAGGTGACCTTCAGTGGTTGAAGGCAGTACTGAACAGGTGAGACTTCAGCGATGTTTTGAATGTGGTGAGTGTGGAGGAGTCTCTAACGTTTTGGGGTAGTGAGTTCCATAGGGTGGGAGCAGCGATGGAGAAAGCCCTGTCCCCCCAGGATCTGAGTTTGGTCCGGATGTGGGGGGATAGGAGATTGGCAGCAGCAGAGCGGAGGGTGCAGGTGGGAGTGTGCCTGTGGAGGAGGTCGGTCAGGTAGGATGGGGCCAGGTTATGGAGGGCTTTGTAGGTTATGAGGAGGATTTTGTACTGGATTCTCTGGGGGATGGGGAGCCAGTGGAGTTTATAAAGGACGGGGGTGATATGGTCACGGATCGGGGTGTGGGTGAGTAGACGGGCAGCGGAGTTTTGAATGTATTGAAGTTTATTGATGATTTTTGAGGGTGTGCCATAGAGGAGGCTGTTGCAGTAGTCCAGACGGGAGGTGATGAAGGCGTGGATGAGGGTTTCTGCAGCTGTGGAGGAGAGGGATGGACGGAGACGGGCAATGTTTTTGAGGTGGAAGAAGGCTGTCGTTGTGATGTGTTTGATGTGTTTGTCGAAGGAGAGGGCGTGATCAAAGATGATTCCAAGATTCCGGATGTGAGGTGAGGTGGATACTGGGAGACCATCAATGTTGAGGATGAAGTTTTGGGTGGATTTGGTGAGCGTTTTTGGACCAATGATGATGATTTCAGATTTGTTGCAATTGAGTTTGAGGAAATTTGATTGAAGCCAAGATTTTATTTCAGTGATGCAGTTTGTCAGTGTAGAGTGTGTGGTGGGGGAGATTGACTTGGTGGAGATGAGGAGCTGGATATCATCGGCGAAGCAGTGGAAGTTGAGACCATGACGGCGGATTAATTGACCAAGGGGGAACAGGTAGAGGATGAAGAGGAGGGGGCCAAGGACTGAGCCTTGGGGGACACCTTGGGGGAGGGGAGCGGTGGGGGATTTACAGTTGTTAATGGAGATGAACTGGTGTCTGTCAGAGAGGTAAGATTTGAACCAGGATAGGGCTGTGCCGGTGATGTTAAGGGAGGTTTCAAGTCGGGTGAGGAGAATGGAGTGATTTATGGTGTCAAAGGCGGCGCTGAGGTCAAGTAGGATGAGGATGTTGAGGTTGCCAGCGTCGGAGGAGAGGAGAATGTCGTTTGTGATTTTGAGGAGCGCAGTTTCAGTACAGTGGTTTGAGCGGAATCCGGATTGGAAAGTTTCATACAGGTTATTGGTAGAGAGGTGGTATTTGAGTTGGGAAGCTACAGCACGTTCCAAAACTTTGGACAGAAAGGGTAGGTTGGAGATTGGTCTGAAGTTGTTTACAAGACATTGGTGAGACCACATTTAGAGTATTGTGTTCAGTTTTGGTCACCCTGTTAAAGGAAAGATAATGTTAAGCTGGAAAGGGTGCAGAAAAGATTTACAAGGATATTACCAGGACTCAAGAACCTGAGCTATAAGAGGTTGAGCAGGCTAGGAATTTATTCCTTAGAGTACAAGAAGATGAGGGATGATCTTATTGAGGTATACAAGATCATGAGAGAAGTAGATATAGAGTAAATGTAGAGAGTCTTTTACCCAGAGATGGGGAAATTGAGAACCGGGGGACATAGGTTTAAGACAAGGGGGGAAAGATTTAATAGGAACCTGAGGGGCAACGTTTTTTTTAACGCAAAGGGTGGTGGGTGTATGGATGAGCTGCCGGAGGAGGTAGTTGAGGCAGGTACTATCACAATGTTTAAGAAACATTTAGACGGATACATGGATAGGATAGGTTTCGAGGGATATAGGCCAAAAGCAGGGAGGTGGGGACTTGTGTAGATGGAGGTTGTTGGTTGGCATGGGCAAGATGGCCCATGGGACCTGTTTTCGCGCTGTATGACTCCATTAATTTACGTAACACTTGTGTATTGTTGTACATGGCTTGGAATGAGAAATGAAAATAAGATTTAAGTATTAGTCAAATAGATATTGGGAAAGAAAAGCCAATTGGAAAGAAAGCAACAGCATCTGAATTTAGAGTTTTTATAGAGAATTTAGAATGGACGAAGAGCAGAGAAAAACAGCAGTAAGGTAGCAAGAGAGGGTATAGCATTGTAGAAATAAAGTGTACAAAAGGAGATACGGAAAAAAACCCAATTCTTTGTCAAGATACATATAAACCTACAGCTAAGGGCAATTTAATTAACATGACACAAACATTAATGACATCTTTTTCATTTATGTGGTCTTTTCTGATCTGTTGCTATAACTAATCAATTTAACAGCTTTAGTTGCTCATTTGTATTGTTTACCCAAGATTTGTATCAAAGCTACATAAGAGTATCTGGAACTACCACACAACCATACCTCCTAATAAGAAGCAGATTCATTATTAGCAGCACCAAGGCTGCACTGTCACCTTATTTTAAGCAGTTCCAAATGCTTATAAACGTTAAAGTCATTTACCTCTTGATTTTTGTAAGTTACTTCTGCTAAACATTGTTGGAGGTGGGAGAAAATGTTTTTAGAGAGCTTAAGTAATATTAGTAGAGATCAGTGCTTCTTATGTAGACAAAAAGGTTCTGGTACACAAATACCAGTTCACTTGACTATTGGCTACTATATGTCAATCTAGTTTGTATGGGACATGTATCGTCATAAAAAAGCAAAATTCTGAATAAACTGTTAAGAAGTTTCCTTGTATTGATGGTTTTAATCACACTAATATCCCATATTAGTATCAAGGAAAACAATGATAAACCATATATCACTGAAACAAATCAGTTTTTTTTGAGACTCTCTTCAATCAAGCAATAAACAATTCTTAAGGTTTGCTTCCCTCGCACAATTTGGGATACATTGAATTATTTTTGGAAGTAAATTCATACAATCACATACAAGCCAAAATATCGTTGCCATTAAATTAAAGTCAACCTGCTGAAAAGCAAATATATTTATTAAGCACTTTACTATACATAAGAATTTTTTGCTCAATATAATACAAGAAATAAAATAAAATCTTACAATGCAAAATTCAATGTACATTTAAGCTATTTACAACCAAATACAAAACCAAATGTTTGAAGTGTAAATCTAACTAACTGAAATACTGTTAAGTGATTATTTGAATAAACACAGATTTGCATGTCAAAGCAAAATTGGATAAAAGATGATAGACACATAGAACTCAAATACTGCCTGGAGTTAAAGATAGAAGAGTAGGGTTTGGGGGTTCCACAGATGTTTTTCATCCAAATGATATATGAATAACCGTAGGCATTTTCCCCAAAGAATCAAATAGGTGGCTAAACTAGTAAATGAAAGATTCGGAGTCTGGTTCCAGTCAAGAGTCTGACTACAAGAATAGATTCAATTTTTTGAATCTTTATGCTTTCATACTTTAAACAATTTACTCATCAACCCCAATCCACTTGACTGGAACTACTGGGAATTTGAAGTAAGGATGAAACAGGAATCGGAAGAAACAGAGATTTGGAATTTTTCACTTTACAGTATTTACATAGAAACATTAAAAATGGTATTTCTAATGAGTTCAAACCAAAATATGAATTCAAACACCCTTTCTGAAAATCTTAGCACCTTATGTATCAAGCTGTAGCTATTATCTAACCAGAATGGTTCTTCGAGATATTTAAAAAAACTTAAATAGTAATAAAGGCCGCAGGCATTATTTTAACTTTTAAGCACTCTTGGTGTAATAAAACACAAAGAAGAACCAAAATGAATCTGTGTTTATTACTGTTTCACTGAACCAAGGGTTCAATTTTGGATTCTGTGGTGTAATGGCACATGATAAAGCTTGAAGAGCCAAAGTCAACACTTTCAAAATCTGAAACTGCAGTCTTTATATATTGATCAAAGAGAATAGTCCCACAGGGACAAAAATATTGTATTAGAATATAAACGTCCAACTTTTCTCCCAAGAGGCTACACCTAATTCTAATCTACAGGACATAAATTGATCCCCCTTTGGAATCAGTATTGTCTAAGTATCGACATGCAATACACCACAGTAGTCCTGCCATCAATACCTTCAACACCTTACAGTGACACACCTTTTAATCCACACAAAAAACCACAAACAAATAGCAAGCAATTCTCTTTTCCGTCGTACATGTTACACAGCTGGTTATCGGATATCCTTTTGTCAAAATGGGAAAGAAAACTGTATATAAAAATCACTGTGTATCCTTGAACACCATTACATTTTATACATCCACCTTAAATTCATTACAACGAAAACAAACTTCTTTCCAAAATCATGGTTGCCCTTTGTTTGGCATGTTTTCATGAATACATTGATGCATAATGAGAAAAGAAAATAAATATGAGACCAACTCATTCCAGTATCATTTTCATTTCATGTGGATATCATGATTATGAAATCAACTTCTTAAATAATTTAAAGGAGAGATAGGACAAAAACTTCATGTGTAATCATGGTACGAATTCAAATAAGAGCTCATAGCATTTGGCTGAGCATATTTTGCTACAATCTGCAGCCCACTTCAGAACTACATCATCGGGAATGCATTGTTTTCACATACAGCCTTCGTTTTCTCTCAAACTGAACCTATTTTAAATTGCATCTGCCTTCTTATCTCTCCCCATGCAACAAAAAATAACTATAATTGTTTGAGCATTATATAATGGTTTGTCTTTATGAAACTATAATGTACACAAATATATAAAGCATATATATATGTATATGGTTATATTTAAAGAGCAAAACTTGGGTACGGATAAAATAGTTTTTAATGAAACTTTATAATAGTAGTAAAACGTCACTTCTGCTGCTTTCATTGAGTAAAGGTGCTTTCAAAACTGATATAGAATAACTTCATAACCAGGCCAGTTCCACCGAGGGTGCAGTTACTTTAGTGCCTTTGGGTTGCTGGCAGCAAAGGATGATGGGGATGCCGCACTTCAATGAAATCCATTCTGCCATATCTGGAAAAATTGAACAATGTACATATTAAAATATATTTGCATATATTAATGCTAAGGATCATTTTGAATTCATGCAGGTATCACAAAATGCTGGGCTAGGCAGCATCTCAGGAGAGAAGGAGTGGGAGACGTTTCGGGTCGAGACCCTCCTTCTGATTGAATTCATGCATGTTAGTAATTAATTCTTTCCATTAAATTAAATAATAGTAATTAATTTCATGATAACTTCCATTTTATAAATATTGCAGTTATTCATTGGTACCCCTGCCAATAAACCTATCTTCATATAAGTTGTGAAACAGTAAACTCTCTGACAAAGAACCATTGGAACGAAATATGATCCCAGTGCTCACACATTTTAAAGCAATGTTCACTGGATAGCAGCTATTTTTTTATTATTTTAAGCAAAACTTTCCCCAAAGTCGTACATAGTATGCTATTTTGTATCACATTTGAAGGTGAGCTAATATTCAGAGTTTCGAACATGGGGTTTGTTTGACTGTTTGGCAGAATTCCAAAGTGACAGCAAATTAACCAATCCAGTCAAGAGAAACTAAACATTTATGAATATGATGTAGAAAGGAACTGCAGATGCTGGTTTACACCGAAGATAGACACAAAATGCTGGAGTAACTCAGCGGATATGGCAGCATCTCTGGAGAAAAGGAATAGGTGACTTTTCAGATTAAGACCTTCAAACTGAGCGTCAGGGGAGAAGGAAACTAGAGATATGAAGAGGTACAAAGAACTAATGAATGAAAGGTATGCAAAAGGATAAATCAAAGCCAGCAACAATGATCAAGGAAAGGTGGAACCCACAATAGTCCATTGTTGGTTGTGGAGAAGGTGATAACGAGTGAAAGTAACGAGTGAAACTAAACTCTAGGGTGGGGGAGGGACAGTGAGAGAGAGGGAATGCAAGGGTGACTTGAAGTTAGACAAATCAACAGTCATACTGCTGGGTTGTAAATGACATAAGTGAAATATGAGGTGCTGTTCCTCCAATTTGCATTTGGCCTCACTTTGACAGTGCAGGAGGCCCAGAACAGAAAGAAAGAATGGCTATCTAAAATTGTTGAATTCAACATGGTTTGTAATATACCTGGCCATTAGATATCGTGCTATTCATCGGGCTTATGTTAGGCTTGATAGGAACAGTGTAAGATTGGTTATTTGTATTTGGTGCTGATCCCTGGATTTTTCTTGGAATTACTGTGCGATTAATATTATGTCCACCAAACTACATAAACAGAATCCACACTGCAATTCAGGAAGTAATCTCTTATTCTTTTTCCTCTTTTACCATTTCTGTACCATCTTCATTGCTCAGCTCTTCAGCATGAGAATAAAGCAGATACGTCTATGACGTTATCCACATTCATCTCAAGCTGAAGTTGAGTATCATTTTACATTTCCTCAGAAATCATGAACATTGTTCGGGTAATGTTTCTTCATATACCATTCATATTTGTTTGCTTGACCTCAGCCAGAGGAGCTGCAATATTCTTCACTTGCAAAATTTCCTTAATGTGTTGTTTCTGCTACATCAATTTCTTTTAATAGCTTGAGAAAATGTCTTACATAGTATAAAGGTGCAATCATGGTACATTGGCTGGAGAAAATCATCCAAAAATGCAGGATGCCTGGGAGTATAATCGAGAACCAATAACATATTAAATAGCAAATTCTTAGATGTACAGTATCTCCCCATGCCAGGAACAACCAACTGGTTCATAAACTATCCTTAAAAAATGGCTGTTATTCAAGCCATTCTGTGGGACTTCCAGATGACCAGAAGAGATGCCATCTAAATTACTTTACGAACTTGAGGTTTCTCGAATAAACAAGTAAATGTTATTTTAGCAAACTCCCACAGTATTTCTATAAGCAATAAGGTCAACAAAGACTCCCAACTCGAAATGCCACTGTTCATTTCTATCTGCAGATGATGCCTGACCTGCTCAGTTTCTCCAGCAGTATGTTTTTTTGTTCAAGATTCCTGCATCAGCAGTCTTTTGTCTCCAGGATCTGTCTCTCTTTTCCTGCTTTCTGACCTGGAGCAGTCTTTTCTTCCCTTGCAATATACGTACATTCAATATCCATTTTCAATATAATCCAGTCTTATCTACTTTGAACTCAGGTTCAGCACAATAATCCCCCTCCCCATTTACCAGAGCCAAAGCATCAGGAAATGTATTCACTGCTGCCTAGTCTGCACTTGTGACACTTTAATATTATGCTTTCCCCTCCAAAATGTTATGCAAATTAGCCCTTGCTTTACTTCTGTTAAATCATTCTCTACTTGCAACACATTCTTCACTTTCATTACTAAGCTTTTGCTTCAAATCTTTGAATAGGCACTTTTTCTTGATTAATTATCAGGCTAAAGGAAATTCTGCATTGATTTTGAACAATAAGCCAAATCACCAATGGTTCAAACCACTGCAATGCTTTGTAACGATTGCAACCTGCATCAGGGCCAATCCTTTAATGTGCTCAAAAATGCACGCTTTGTCCTTTATGATGATGGTACCTTGCACTGAACAATTCAAACACAAAGTGTTCGCCAATTTTCAATGGTGTTTTTTCCTTTTCTTGTTGGTTAATTTTAATTTTACTCACCATTGTGATCGTTTTCCTTTTCTTAAATGCACAGCCATCACATCTATCATTTTTTACTTGAGGTATGATAATTGCAAAATGTACTGCACAGTACATGTGCATTTGCAAAGAATCACAAACAGTACTCTCAAGGCGACAACTTCAAGAGAACTGGTGTGGCAGCAGGTTCAAGTTGTGTTCCCAACAAGTCATGGAATCATAGAGCCATACAGCATGGTCACAGGCAGTTTGGCCCAACTCATCCATGCCGATGAAGATGCCCATCTGAACTAGTCCAATTTGCCTGCCTTTCGCCTATATCCCTCTAAACCTTTTCTATCATGTACCTCTCCAAAAGTTATTTAAATGCTGTTATCGTATCTACCTTAACTGCCTCCTCTGGCAGCCCGTTCCAGAAACCCACCATCCTCTAAGTTGCCCCTCTTGTTTTTGATTCCCCTACCTGGGTAAACGACTCCATGCAGTCACCTATCTATTACTCTAATGATTATGTGCTCTCATTCACCCAATGCGGAAAGGAAACTGCTGCTTGTAGAAATGAACGTGTGATCGGAAGTCAGACTTTTGAATGTAGGGGAGCTTGCTCGCACCATACGCTCTTCAAGTGCTTGCAGGGCTGTTACACAGGGTCCAGCCACTCAATATCCAGGAACAACAGGAACTTAGATGCAGTCCGTCCCCAGGTAGCCTTTGCATTGGATGCACCAAGCTTCAGTGTATATGTCAGTACATATTCCTGTAGTCCTAAATGTGCCAAGCAGCAGCATTTACTTATTGATATCTCATTGTACGAGAAGACCACCAGATTTTTGGAAGGCCAGTATACACCTTTCACCGACTAGATGATCTTCCAGCAGTAGCAGTACGAGGGTAAACTAGCCAATAATATAAAGGAGGATAGCAAAAGTTTTTTTAGGTACGTGAAGAGGAAAAAAATAGTCAAGGCAAATGTGGGTCCCTTGAAGACAGAAGCAGGGGAATTTATTATGGGGAACAAAGAAATGGCAGACGAGTTAAACCGTTACTTTGGATCTGTCTTCACTGAGGAAGATACACACAATCTCCCAAATGTTCTAGGGGCCGGATAACCTAGGTTGATGGAGGAACTGAAGGAAATCCACATTAGGCAGGAAATGGTTTTGGGTAGACTGATGGGACTGAAGACTGATAAATCCCCAGGGCCTGATGGTCTGCATCCCAGGGTACTTAAGGAGGTGGCTCTAGAAATAGTGGAAGCATTGGAGATCATTTTTCAATGTTCTATAGATTCAGGATCAGTTCCTGTGGATTGGAGGATAGCAAATGTTATCCCACTTTTTAAGAAAGGAGGGAGAGAGAAAACGGGTAACTATAGACCAGCTAGTCTGACATCAGTGGTGGGGAAGATGCTGGAGTCAATTATAAAAGACGAAATTGCTGAGCATTTGGATAGCAGTAACGGGATCATTCCGAGTCAGCATGGATTTACGAAGGGGAAATCATGCTTGACAAATCTACTGGACTTTTTTGAGGATGTAACTAGGAAAAGTGACAGGGGAGAGTCAGTGGATGTGGTGTACCTCGACTTTCAGAAAGCCTTCGACAAGGTCCCACATAGGAGATTAGTGGGCAAAATTAGGGCACATGGTATTGGGGGTAGGGTACTGACATGGATAGAAAATTGGTTGACAGACAGAAAGCAAAGAGTGGGGATAAATGGGTCCCTTTCGGAATGGCAGGCAGTGACCAGTGGGGTACTGCAAGGTTCGGTGCTGGGACCCCAGCTATTTACGATATACATTAATGACTTAGACGAAGGGATTAAAAGTACCATTAGCAAATTTGCAGATGATACTAAGCTGAGGGGTAGTGTGAATTGTGAGGAAGATGCAATAAGGCTGCAGGGTGACTTGGACAGGTTGTGTGAGTGGGCGGATACATGGCAGATGCAGTTTAATGTAGATAAGTGTGAGGTTATTCACTTTGGAAGTAAGAATAGAAAGGCAGATTATTATCTGAATGGTGTCAAGTTAGGAGGAGGGGGAGTTCAACGAGATCTGGGTGTCCTAGTGCATCAGTCAATGAAAGGAAGCATGCAGGTACAGCAGGCAGTGAAGAAAGCCAATGGAATGTTGGCCTTCGTAACAAGAGGAGTTGAGTATAGGAGCAAAGAGGTCCTTCTACAGTTGTACCGGGCCCTGGTGAGACCGCACCTGGAGTACTCTGTGCAGTTTTGGTCTCCAAATTTGAGGAAGGATATTCTTGCTATGGAGGGCGTGCAGCGTAGGTTCACTAGGTTAATTCCCGGAATGGCGGGACTGTCGTATGTTGAAAGGCTGGAGCGATTAGGCTTGTATACACTGGAATTTAGAAGGATGAGGGGGGATCTTATTGAAACATATAAGATAATTAGGGGATTGGACACATTAGAGGCAGGAAACATGTTCCCAATGTTGGGGGAGTCCAGAATAAGGGGCCACAGTTTAAGAATAAGGGGTAGGCCATTTAGAACGGAGATGAGGAAGAACTTTTTCAGTCAGAGAGTGGTGAAGGTGTGGAATTCTCTGCCTCAGAAGGCAGTGGAGGCCAGTTCATTGGATGCTTTCAAGAGAGAGCTGGATAGAGCTCTTAAGGATAGCGGAGTGAAGGGGTATGGGGAGAAGGCAGGAACGGGGTACTGATTGAGAGTGATCAGCCATGATCGCATTGAATGGCGGTGCTGGCTCGAAGGGCTGAATGGCCTACTCCTGCACCTATTGTCTATTGTCTATAGCTTTACCTCAGTAATCATCCACAAGAACAACCCACAGATCAGGTAGTCCTTGTTATGCAGCTACTCAGAATGAATCTCAAACAAGGACTCTTGCATCCTTTTCCAGATCTTCTTTGCAAAGTCTATAAAGAGTTGGGCAATTTTCTAATTTTCATTGTAGCTGTCTTAGGAGTCACAAGGATTTGTGCAGGAAGGATCTGATAAAGAGGGCCTCTCACTGCTAGCCAAGCAAGATTTTGGTGCTTTTTGTGAGTTCTGGGGTTGCGACATTCTGTCAAATGGTTTTGACAAATTGCCTGGGAAGCTCTTCCACTGGATTCAGCGCCTTCCCCCCACAGAGCCTGCAGCATATTCTGTGCTGCTCCCTGCTTCATCACTTTGTGGTCAAGATGTTTGACTGATGGAACTTTCCTACGAAATTCAGGTAGGGTGGCTAATTGAAATGAATGGAATATTGAGCAGCAACAAGGTCAGGCTAATCCTCTAGAACACCACATACAGGTAGAACTTCAGCATTCTGTAACACTTGATGTTTACGTATTTAGGTTCCATGCACAGCTTGATGCAGCTACAAAAAAAAGGAGTCTATCAGGATAAGGCCAATATTCCCCCTTCCCCGACATTATTTGAGGATATGTGCATTGTGACATTTTATGCGTGTTCCATCTTGGATCTCCAGATGAAATGGAAGATGTCTGCCAAGGTAGAGAAATGTGGTATCGCCCATACCTACGCCATGTACAGCAACACTAAGATCACTCATACCTGACACCATTCTTGCTTGCCATCATGAGGGAGCACTGCTCCCATGCTCTTAATTTTTATTGATCTTCCAACTCCATTCCAATCATTTTTACTATATACCCCAGCTCCTTCGAACTAGATCCCCAGAAACAAGGAACTGCAGATGCTAGTTAATACACAAAACGACACAAAGTGCTGGAATAACTCAGTGGGTCAGGCAGCATCTCTGGAGAACATGGATAGATCGAGACCTTCTTCAGTCACTCCCAGCACCTTCAGGTAAGTCATACTTGACGGAAAAGGGAATGAAGGATCAGTCAGGCCAGTTGCCAAAAAGCATGGCCTCACTTTTGCAGCAGTTGACTCTACCCCGTATCCTCCATCCACCCCCAAAGGTCAGCTTGCCCTCTGCAGAACACTAACAATAACAGTCTATGATGAGACTATGTCCCATATCTAAGGAACAACATCTCACTGAAAGTAGACATCAATGGTGAAATTCTTCACCATCTTAAGAAAGGCTTTGATTTCTGATGGAACAGGTTGTTTGAAGGTAATGATCTCAAACCCAGCATAAAAATGATATGGTCTAGTCAGCATCAGCAAATTGTCCTTCTATATGTCTTTGAGACTTAGATCATGTATAGCAGGCCCCTCAGCATTGGAGAGATGGCACCAATGCCATCTACAAATTCTCTGGTAGGCTAATCAAACCAGGTTCAGAATCCTCTTCCAGTCCAACATTTTAAGCTTCAAGGCTCTTATTACATTAATTTAGCAATTGCACTCCCCAAAATAATTGCACAAAACAGAGCCACTCACTTTATCTATGTCTAATGGCCTGAAATTTCTTGGGAGTGTTGTTTGCCCCTCGTGCATCCTGTGCCTTAAACTGCCAGAACACCACCCTGTGCCTTGTGAAAGGAAGGGATTACCAGCTTGACAGAGGAATTAATTCAACAATGTTCTCAAAACCTACTTGAAAACATACAACATCCCTCTGACTTCTGGGAATACTGGCCCATGGCAGGTCAAAGGAGAAGTAGTACTGTAGACTGCATGAAATTTCAGTTGTGAATGCAGGTCAATCCATCTTGCAACCAGCGTTGCCAAACCCCCAACTCCATCTATACCATGCTCCCTCAGGAAAGCAGTCAAAATAATCATCGACCACTCACATCCTGGGCTTCTCTCCCCCCCCATTGGACAGAAAATACAAAAGCTTGAAAACACACACTACTTGATTCAAAAGCAACTTCAGCTGTGCTGTTATCAGGCTGTTGAATGGACCGTAATAAAGATAAATTCCTGATCTTCCAATTGACCCCATTTTACTCCTTGCATTGATTTTTTATCTGCACTATCCCTTTCAAATTTGCACTGCCTGATGTACTCATGTATGGTGTAATTTGCCTGAATAGCATGCAAAACAAAAGTTTTTCACTGTATGTTGGTACACATGACAGTATTAAATCAATACGAAACCAAACGTTTCCATGAAATATCAGAAACATTGGGATTTCCATGCATGTGTAACTTAGTACAGAGGTAACAACATTGCTTGAACAATCCAGCACACTTCTAAAGCTTGCTCTGTTTACAGCCTTTACCATTGCTGTCAAGGGAATTTCTGCAAAGTTAAGATATTACAAATTAATTTTTAAATATACTTTTTGTACGGGATCTAAGTGAATTTAAAAAATACTTATTAGCAATAATTACAGCATAGAAAGCAATCTGAGCTCAAAAAACTAATTATGTGTAGGCTTTGTAATTTTATTCCGATTTTTAAACTAAAAGAAAGATTTATGCATCTTGCTTAATCATAAATTAGTCCAATCTTTATTTAGAATGTTATAAATATTTAAATAGTTAATTACAAATAGTGGTATTTGCTTCTTAGAATGCATGAGAATTCTTACTGGACTGAACTGATTTCCAAGGGTAGCAATAATTGGAAAGGGACTTGTTACTGAGATTGCTCGGTCGTTCTTGTTTAGTTTAGACTAGTTTAGAGATACAGCGCAGAAACAAGCCCTTCAGACAGAGTCTGTGCTGACCAGTGATCCCCACGCACTAACACCATCCTACACACACAAGGGTCAATTTACAATTTTTATCAAGCCAATTAGCTTACAAGCCTGTACGTTTTTGGAGTGTGGGTGGAAACCGGAGCTCCCGGAGAAAACCCACACAGATCACGGGGAGAACGTAAAAACTCCATACAGATAGCAACCGTAGTCAGGATCAAATCCACGTCTCTGGCGCTGTAAGGCAGCAACTCTACCATTGCGCCACCGTGCAGTACTCTACCATTGCGCGCCGTGCAGCTCTGGTAGAGCACCTGACAGTTCTATTTTCTAGTTTGCACTTGGGTTTCTCAGTGAGGATCATCCAAAACAGTTGGTTCAAGAGTCTTATCCATGTTTTTTTTTATGCAGCTTAAAAATATCACATTTCTTCTGTGGACAGGAATATATTGAAAAAAGAATCCCGATTAAACATTATGAAGCAGACTGCAAATATTTGATGGTTGAGTGTTACTTCACCTCTGAAAATACCTGTATAATCTTGACCATTGGTAAATGCAGTAACAAACTATTTATGTTTTTAATTGTAACAGTATTAACATAATTGCTGTGTTGATGTCAAATTTGCCCGTTTTATTTGACAGGGAAAAAAAAAATGTTTCTTTCCCCTGCTACAGGTGAGACAAACTTACTTTTTAAGGTATGCTCAACCGTGAATGGGAATGGAGCTGATGTTTGATGTCAGTGTCTCTTGCTGAGCAAACACCACTCTCAGGGCCAGAAGAGTTTTGCTTACCACTTGGACGATAATTTGCAAGAGTTAAAATATGATTGGGATGGATGATCAGGGCATTGGGTAGTTAAACTGAAAATCTAAAGGTCATCTATATACTTCTGATGTTCAAGAAGCTAGACAGCTGATATTTCAGACTCATGATCTTGCATGAGAACTGAAAAACCTTAGAGGCTTAACAGGTATTGACCAGGGAGAATGGCAGCGAAACAGGGAAGCTGGGGAAAGAACAGATACGCAACAGAGTAGGGACCAAATCAAAGACAATAAACAACAGTCACGTTATTTAGTTTCTTTTGTTCTCCAAGTTATTACAGATCTTCCCCATTGTTGTTTTTCTATCCCTCACTCTTTATGCTGTCTTTATATTTTTAAAACCGAGTACATCTCTAATTTTTCCTAAGATAGACACAAAATGCTGGACAGGACATGCAGCACCTCTGGGTAGAAGGAATGGGTGACGTTTTGGGTTGAGACCCTTCTTCAGACTGAGAGTCAGGGAAGAAGGAGACACAGAGATATGGAAGGATAAGGTGTGAAAACAAGACATCAAAGGGGATGCAGTTCAAGGAAAATGTAGAATAGATCATTGTTGGCTAGAGGAAGGTTACAAGAAAGCATACAGAAATAAAATTAAAATTTAATCAGGACAGTCAGACTGGTTGGAGAACAAGGATGGGGGAGGGATGGAGAGAGAGAGGGAAAGCAAGGGTTCCTTGAAGTTAGAGAAGTCAATATTCATACCGCTGGATTGTCAGCTTCCCAAGCTAAGTATGAGGTGCTGTTTTTCCTTGTTACTTTTGTTTTTCCAAAGATCTGCCTCACACGCAGAGCATGTTCATCATGTTCCATCTTTATTTCCAATATCCAAGTCATTTTGTGTAGGAAAGAACTGCAGATGCTGGTTTAAATCGAAGATAGACATAAAATGCTGGAGTAACTCAGCGGGACAGGCAGCATCTCTGGAGATAAGGAGTGGGTGACGTTTCGGGTCGAGACCTTTCTTCAGACTGATGTCAGGGGAGTGAGTGGGATAGAGATAGAATGTAGTCGGAGACAGTAAGACTGGTGGGAGAACTGGGAAGGGGAGGGGATGACAATAGACAATAGGTGCAGGAGTAGGCCATTCAGCCCTTCGAGCCAGCACCGCCATTCAATGCGATCATGGCTGATCACTCTCAATCAGTACCCCGTTCCTGCCTTCTCCCCATACCCCCTCACTCCGCTATCCTTAAGAGCTCTATCCAGCTCTCTCTTGAAAGCATCCAACGAACTGGCCTCCACTGCCTTCTGAGGCAGAGAATTCCACACCTTCACCACTCTCTGACTGAAAAAGTTCTTCCTCATCTCCGTTCTAAATGGTCTACCCCTTATTCGTAAACTGTGGCCCCTTGTTCTGGACTCCCCCAACATTGGGAACATGTTTCCTGCCTCTAATGTGTCCAATCCCCTAATTATCTTATATGTTTCAATAAGATCCCCCCTCATCCTTCTAAATTCCAGTGTATACAAGCCCAATCGCTCCAACCTTTCAACATACGACAGTCCCGCCATTCCAGGAATTAACCTAGTGAACCTACGCTGCACGCCCTCCATAGCAAGAATATCCTTCCTCAAATTTGGAGACCAAAACTGCACACAGTACTCCAGGTGCGGTCTCACCAGGGCCCGGTACAACTGTAGAAGGACCTCTTTGCTCCTATACTCAACTCCTCTTGTTATGAAGGCCAACATTCCATTGGCTTTCTTCACTGCCTGCTGTACCTGCATGCTTCCTTTCATTGACTGATGCACTAGGACACCCAGATCTCATTGAACTCCCCCTCCTCCTAACTTGACACCATTCAGATAATAATCTGCCTTTCTATTCTTATTTCCAAAGTGAATAACCTCACACTTATCTACATTAAACTGCATCTGCCATGTATCCGCCCACTCACACAACCTGTCCAAGTCACCCTGCAGCCTTATTGCATCTTCCTCACAATTCACACTACCCCCCAGCTTAGTATCATCTGCAAATTTGCTAATGGTACTTTTAATCCCTTCGTCTAAGTCATTAATGTATATCGTAAATA
This sequence comes from Rhinoraja longicauda, assembly GCF_053455715.1. Taxonomy (NCBI): domain Eukaryota; kingdom Metazoa; phylum Chordata; class Chondrichthyes; order Rajiformes; family Arhynchobatidae; genus Rhinoraja; species Rhinoraja longicauda. The sequence goes on along the minus strand of NC_135953.1, from coordinate 119,221,312 downwards.
GCTGGGGTCCCAGCACCGAACCTTGCGGTACCCCACTGGTCACTGCCTGCCATTCCGAAAGGGTCCCATTTATCCCCACTCTTTGCTTTCTGTCTGTCAACCAATTTTCTATCCATGTCAGTACCCTACCCCCAATACCATGTGCCCTAATTTTGCCGACTAATCTCCTATGTGGGACCTTGTCGAAGGCTTTCTGAAAGTCGAGGTACACCACATCCACTGACTCTCCCCTGTCAATTTTCCTAGTTACATCCTCAAAAAATTCCAGTAGATTTGTCAAGCATGATTTCCCCTTCGTAAATCCATGCTGACTCGGAATGATCCCGTTACTGCTATCCAAATGCTCAGCAATTTCGTCTTTTATAATTGACTCCAGCATCTTCCCCACCACTGATGTCAGACTAACTGGTCTATAATTACCCGTTTTCTCTCTCCCTCCTTTCTTAAAAAGTGGGATAACATTTGCTATCCTCCAATCCACAGGAACTGATCCTGAATCTATAGAACATTGAAAAATGATCTCCAATGCTTCCACTATTTCTAGAGCCACCTCCTTAAGTACCCTGGGATGCAGACCATCAGGCCCTGGGGATTTATCAGCCTTCAGTCCCATCAGTCTACCCAAAACCATTTCCTGCCTAATGTGGATTTCCTTCAGTTCCTCCATCACCCTAGGTTCTCCGGCCCCTAGAACATTTGGGAGATTGTGTGTATCTTCCTCAGTGAAGACAGATCCAAAGTAACGGTTTAACTCGTCTGCCATTTCTTTGTTCCCCATAATAAATTCCCCTGTTTCTGTCTTCAAGGGACCCACATTTGCCTTGACTATTTTTTTCCCCTTCACGTACCTAAAAAAACTTTTGCTATCCTCCTTTATATTATTGGCTAGTTTACCCTCGTACCTCATCTTTTCTCCCCGTATTGCCTTTGTTCCCCTCCACCCCCACCTCAACGAATTCCGGGTCTGCCCCGATGTAGAGCTCTTCTTCTGTCGCCTCCGCCTCCGTGTCCTTTTCTATGGGAAGGAGGCCTCACCACCCAGTGATGACCCCTTCTCCCGTCTTCACCAGACACCCTCCTCTTGGAACATCCCTGGATGGCCCTCTACCTTCTTTGGACCTTTTCATTTCCAACTGCTGACGGGACATCAACCGCCTCAACTTTTCCACTCCCCTGACTTACTCTAACCTCTCTCCCCCTGAACGTACAGACCTCTGCTCACTCTGCAGCAACCCCGACTTGATAATCAAACCCACCGACAAGGGAGACGCCGTGGTAGTCTGGCGCTCTGTCCTCTACCGGGCAAAGGCCAGGTGACAACTCTCAGACACCTCCTCTTACTTATCCTTGGACCATGATCCCAGAGACGAGCACCAGACCTTAATATCACACACCATTTCTGATTTTATTATTTCCGGCTCTCTGCCCCCTGAAGCCTCCAACCGTATCGTTCCCCAGCGCGATTTTTTAAATCTTTTCCCCAAACTCCACAAACAGAACTGTCCTGGCAGACCCATCGTTTCTGCTTGTTCATGTCCCACCAAATTAATTTCTACATACCTCGACTCCATCCTATCCCCCTTAGTCCAATCCCTCCCTACCTATGTCCAAGACACCTCACACGCTCTTCTTCTATTCAACGACCTCAGTTTTCCAGGAACCCGCTCCCTCATCTTTACCATGGATGTCCAGTCACTCTAAACCTCCATCCCCACCAGGAAAGTCTTAAACCCCTCCAATTCTTCCCCAACCGCAGAACCAGCCAATTTCCGTCTACCAATACACTCCTCCACCTAGCAGAACTGATCCTTACCTTCAATAGCTTCTCCTTCGACTCCTCCCACCTCCTCCAAATCCAAGGCGTAGCTATGAGCACTCGCACGGGCCTGCCTCTTTGTAGGGTATGTTGGAACAATCACTGTTCCAGGTGTACACTGGTCCGATCCTCAAAATCTACCTCTGCTTCATTTGTGACTGCATTGGTGGTGCCTCCTGCACCCATTGAGAACTCATTGACGCCATCAACTTCACGACTAATTTCAATCCTGCACTCAAATTCACTTGGACCACCTCTGACAACTCCCTATCCTTTCTGGATCTCACCATCTCCATCACAGGAGACAGACTATTGATCGACATCTACCATAAACCTACTGACTCCCATAGCTATCTAGACTACACTTCTTCCCACCCTCCATCCTGTAAAGACTCTGTCCCCTACTCACAATTCCTCCGTCTATGCCGCATCTGCGCCCAGGATGAGGTTTTCCATACTAGATCATCGGAGATGTCCTCATTCTTTAGGAAATGGGGGTTCCCCTCTTCCATTATAGATGAGGCTCTCACTAGAGTCTCCTTGATATCCTGCAGCTCCGCTCTTGCTCCCCCTCCCCCCATTCGCAACAAGGACAGAGTCCCCCTTGTCCTCAGCTTCCACCCCATCAGCCGCCGTAAACAGCATATAATCCTCAAACACTTTCGCCACTTCCAATAGGATCCCACTACTGGCCAAATCTTCCCATCTCCACCCCTTTCTGCTTTCCGCAGAGACCATTCCCTCCACAGTTCCCTGATCAACTTGTCCCTTCCCACCCAAACCACCCACTGCCCAGGTACTTTCCCCTGCAACCGCAGGAGATGCAACACCTGTCCCTTTACCTCCCCCCTCGACTCCATCCAAGGACTCCAACAGTCTATTCAGGTGAGGCAGAGGTTCACTTGCATCTCCTTCAACCTCATGTACTGTATCCGCTGTTCCAGGTGTCAACTTCTGTACATTGGCGAGACCAAGCGCAGGCTCGGCGATCATTTCGCTGAACACGTCCGCTCAGTCCGCCTTAACTTACCTGATCTACCAGTTGCTCAGCACTTTAACTCCCCCTCCTATTCCCAATCTGACCTTTCTGTCCTGGGCCTCCTCCATTGTCAGTGTGAGGCCCAGCGCAAATTGGAGGAACAGCACCTCATATTTTGCTTGGGTAGCTTACACCCTAGCGGTATGAACATTGACTTCTCTAACTTCAAATAGCCCTTGCTTTCCTTCTCTCTCCATCCCCTCCCCCTTCCCAGTTCTCCCACCAGTCTTACTGTCTCCGACTACATTCTATCTCTGTCCCGCCCACTCCCTGACATCAGTCTGAAGGATCTCGACTCGAAACGTCACCCATTCCTTCTCTCCAGAGATGCTGCCTCTCCCGCTGAGTTACTCTAGCATTTTGTGTCTATCCAAGTCATTGTTGTTTGCTAAAAAAAACCCTTTTTGAAGGAAATACTACATTCCGTAGTTTTCTTCTGAAGATTCAAATCAAATTAGCTTTCACTTGAATTTCAATTATAACAATATCAAATATACAGATCTAGATACAATGAATCTGTCAATATCATTATATAGGAACTGAGAGAATCCACAGGCGGCAGAGTGGCGCAGCTGGTAGAGTTGCTGCCTCAAAGTGTTAAAGACCTGGGTTCCACCCCGACCTCGGACGCTGTGACCACGTGGGTTTCCTCTGGGTGTTCCGGTTTCCTCCCACTTCCTAGTGTGTGAAAATGGGATAATATAGATCAATGGTCGGCGTGGACTTAGTGGGCCTCAGGGCCTGTCTCCATTCTGTATCTTTCAATCATTTGTGGAGTTGTCACAGTGCATTTCAGCCATGGCATAACTGAAATGGTGGACATTTCATGGGCCTAAAATGCTTAATCTCTTTTCTATGTTCTTTCCCAAATGTTTATTGCATAGATTCCTGTGACAGATGAAATCACGTGTAAAGATGTTGAACCTATTAAATAAAATTAAGATCTTTAAAACTAATAACTGTACATGTTAGAGAAACAAGAAAATAAGCTTGAAGGTACCTGCTACAATGGTGTCTCTTTCTTGTAATTGAAGCTCGGGTCTGTCCCTTCAATTTGTAATTTTAAGGCTTGCTTCAGACTCAGTTCAGTCTCTGCCAATGGATAACCTTCCAAACATTCATTATGTGCTCTTTCCTGTGCACTTCTTGGAACAGCAACTCTGCTCAAGAAAACAGGATTCCCTTGTAAGTAATTTGGGTTTGTCATTATTCCATTCCGTTTCTTCTGCTCCACATGCTGCTGAATTAAGAACTGTTGCTGAGTCCTTATGTTTTCCTGTGGACTCTGTGGAATCAAGATTTTACACTGTGAATCATGTGGTGTCTGCTTAAGTGACACTGTATTATTCTGCACCACTTTATTTATGGCTGTTCGTTTGTCAAGTTGTGTCATTTCATATTCTAGAACCTTTGGCTGAGGAGAGTTGTTTTGTATATTCTGTGCTGTTCTTTTTCCTGAAGAGGCAGATTTAGAACTTTCACTGGTCGCACTGTGTCCAGTTTTGTTGCTCTTATTAGATCTCACATTGGACTTCATTTGTCCCCATTCATATTCACTGGAAGGGGAGCCAGCATACTGTCCTATGGAACGTGTAGTAGATGATGGAGATACAATAGACTGCCTGCTTCGACTGCGTGGCAAAGAATGCTGCTGTATCTGTTCTGTGAAGGACATACCATGGAAGCTGTCCATGGGTACAGTCTGGGCTGTTGCTGTGGATGAGGTTGTGCGGAGAGAGGAATTTTTGGAACTTTTGAGTGAATTATTGGACAGAGAGGACTTCTGTCGATCAACTGTTGAATCTGGTGATTCAGAAGGAGAACTAAAAGGATGTTGAGGACCATTAGAAAAGCACCGCATTGCAGTCTGTAGATCTTCTCCACCAGTGCTGCCTGAGCTATTTGACTTAATTGTTAAAGACTGCATTTTCACAGTGACAGACTGAGTGGCTGTCTGTTCCATTGTATGAACTGGCGATGGGTTACATCCATTTAAACTAGAGGCTCCATATTTTTCCAATAACTTTATAATTTGTGTATGGCCACCTTTTGCAGCAACTCTCATTGCAGTGCGCCCAAACTGGTCTGCATGGTTTGGATCTGCACCATGTTCAAGCAATATTTGGACAACATCCACATGTCCTTCCTGGGCTGCAATGCAAAGAGCAGTGGCACCCTGGTTGCATGTATGATCTACTGATGCTCCGTGGTCAATCAGCAGCTGAACAACTTTCATGTGCCCCTGCCACGCTGAAGACTGTAAAGCAGACCTTTTCTCATTGTCAGCAGAATTAACATCAGCATGATAGTTTATCAAAAGTTGAGCCATTTCCAAGTGTCCTTGCCAGCAAGAGACATGTAGAGCAGTTCTCCCCTCAGCATCTGTGCTTTCTACATTTGCTCCATTTTCTAGTAAATACTCTGCCATTGCTAGCTGATTTTCAAGTGCCAGGATGTATAAAGTTGGGCGGCTGTCAGCATCCTTGCAATTAACATCGGCCCCATGGCTCAAGAGAAGTTCAACTACATCTCTGTGACCTTCTAATGATGCAACACGTAACGCATTCCTTCCATCATAGCCTCTCTGATCCACATTTGATTTGTTTTCAAGCATAACCTGTACACAGTCATAATGGCCTTCCTGACCTGCCAGTATTAAAGGGATTCGACCATCATTGTCCACCTCATTAGTTCTAGCACCTTGTTCAATAAGTGCTTCACATACTATTCGGTGACCCTCGAATGCTGACATGTGCAATGGAGTCCAACCAGCATCATCCCTATGATTTTCATCGAGTCCTCTGTCCAGCAGAGTACGCACTACTTCTACATTTCCTTGTGCTGAGGCTATACTCAATACTGTTCTTCCTTCACTATCAATGGTATCCACGGCTGCACCCCAAAACAGCAAGGTGTTCACAACAGATGCATGGCCCATGGAAGCAGCAGCCAGAAGAGGAGTACGACCATTATTATCTGTGTGATCCACATCTGCCCCTCCTTCAAGAAGCAAGTCAACAACATCCACATGACCTTCATAGGCTGCAACTAATAGTGGAGTCATGCCATCTTTGTCACAATGGTCAACTTCTGCTCCTCGGTCAATCAGTAAGCTAACCACTGACGCATGACCTTTGCTTGCAGGGACACACAATGCTGCAACTGACAGAGCTGTCCTTCCATCCACATCTTCATGGTTTATCACAGCACCATGATCGACCAGATGTTCGACTATTTCTCTATGCCCCATGTATGCTGCTGCAATAAGTGCCGTTCTTCCTTCATTGTCTGCTTTGTTAACCTCTGCTCCATGTTGGAGAAGATTTAGAACAATGTCCTCATGTCCACCCCATGCTGCTGCCCGAAGAGCAGTTCGACTATCTGCATCCGCACAATCCACTTTTGCTCCAGCATAAAGAAGTGCAGAAACCACCTCTGTGTGTCCTCCCCAAGCTGCAGACCTCAGTGCTGTCCATCCATCTTGGTCAGTATGATTTATATTAGCACCATGTCCAATGAGGCAGTTGACAACCTTGGTGTGACCTTGCCGTGCAGCTAGTGTGAGTGCTGTCTGTCCATGATTATCTGCAATTTCCAGATCAGCTTCCCTAGATATCAGCAGATTAACTACATCTAAGTTACCACTGTAGGCTGCACTACTCAACAGTGTTCTTCCATTAGAGTCAATTTGGTTAACAGAAGCACCATTATCTAATAGAGTTCGAATGGAGTCCTCTCTCTCCAATGCCTGTCGAACAATGCATGATGTGCGGTCATCATCGCTGTTCACATGAGCTCCTGCCTTTACCAAAAGCTGTAGTATTTCCTGTTCTTTAGGAATCATCGTTGACAAAGCTCCTTTCACAGGGGTACTGTTCCAAATCATCCACAAAGCCAAATGATGCGTCTCTAGCTGTAAGTTAGAATTAAGTAGGTGCAGCGCCAACTCTTGAACCTCCAAGGGGGAGAGTTCTTTTGCACGACAAGTGTAACTCATAGCTAACATTCTGTGGCCCTCTGCAGCATTACATAAGTATTTCTGAGTGCAATGCTTCACATCAAGCAACCACTCCGCAAAACTGTAATGAAACAGAATTTTAGAGCTTCCCAAGCCATCTACAAGAACCTTTGATAATATATCTAATTTCCGCTGAAACTCTTCCATGGTTAGGGTCATATTTTTTGTCCAAACTGCATGATATAATTCCAAAGTCGTCAATGGCCTGCAAGCAGCCAAAATTACATTTAGAATAGGCTGCACCTTTGCAAATTGTTTTCGCACAAAAAGCCTCTGACAAAGCCAAAGAAAAAGTCCATTTAGTGTTCCTGGAATATCCCTAATCTCTCGCAGCATAATAAAACTTTCCACCACTCCATCAAGGACACGTTCGAGATAAAGGAAACAGCCACTGCTTTTAATATGAAGTTGGTTCAACATCTCAGCTGTTTCTTTTGTCAGATGCTGCCTCAATGCTTCTTCCTGGTCCAGCCGATGCAGGATATATTGTTGTACATCTTTCACTATGTAGGCTTTACGTAGATCATCCAAGCTAATTTTTCGGAAGCCTGCAAGAGAAAGAATTGCAGTAAGATAATATTGTTAAAGTAGAAGTTTAGTGAACTTGTGGCTGCACTTCTTGATGAACCTTATAAATTCAGCCCTGATTGCGTAACTGTTGGCCTTTTTTTACATCCCAACAAGTAGGCCATCTGCAACTTCTCTTTTCACTTCAAAGATTTTGAACAATAATTATTTTGGAAAATGTATCTGCCTTTCCAGACTGCAACAGAAATTATTAGACCATCTTCTAATATCCTCATCTTACACAGTTAAGCAGATCTTACCTCTCCAGTCTAGCGGACAATTAACCATGATTTATTTTCTTGTTCAAACAGTCCTATCTCTGAAGCCTCACACGCTTTTCTTACCTTTAATGTATAGCTATGCCCCAACTAAATATCACTTAAAGACCTGACACCAGATATACTGTGCCGATTATACCCTATTCACCATCAGCATAATATATAATTATTTATATATTCTTGAACAGATATCTTGTGTCACCAAAGATAGACACAAAAAACTAGAGTAACTCAGCGGGTCAGGCAGCATCTCTGAAGAAAAGGAATAGATGATGTTTCCGGTCGAGACCCTTCTTTAGACTGAATCAGGGAAGAGGGAATCGAGAGATATAGAAGGTACATAGAACAAATGAAAGATATGCAAAAAGCAACGATGATCAAGAAGGGGTGGAGCCCACAACGATCCATTGTTGGCTGTGGGGTAAGTGATAACGAGTTATATAGACAGTGAAACTCAACAGGACAATCGTGAAACTAGTACGACGACTAGGGTGGGGGAGGGACGAAGAGAGAGGGGATACAAATGTTACTTGAAGTTATAGAAATCAATATTCATACCACTGGGTTGTAAGCTGCCCAAGCAAAATACGAGATGTTGTTCCTCCAATTTACATTTGGCCTCACTCTAATAATGGAGCAGACCTAGGACAAAAAGGTCAGTATGGGAAAGGGAATTAAAACCTTTGGCAACAGGGAGATCACGTAGGCCAAGATGGACTGAGCGACGGTGTTCAGCGAAATGATCACTCAGTCTGTGCTTAATCTTGCCGCTGTATAGGAGTCCACAACTGGAACAGAGGATACAGTAGATGAGGTTGAAGGAGGTGCGACACCTGAAAGGACTGTTGGTATGCAACAGCTGATGGGGTGAAAGCTGAGGACTAGGGGGACTCTGTCTCTGTTGTGACTGGGGGGAGGGGCAGCAAGAGCAGAGCTGCGGGGTACCGAGGAGACGTGCGAGGGCTTCATCTATGAAAGAAAAGGGGAACCCTATTCCATAAAGAATGAGGTCATCTCGGATGTCCTAGTACGGAACACCTCATCTTGGGCGCAGATGCGGCGTAGACGGAGGAATTGCGAGTAGGGGATAGAGTCTTTGCAGGAAGCAGGGTGGCACACTCTTACTTTAATACCCATGAAGCACTGAGTATCTAACTCCTTCAAACTTGGAGCAGTATAAATGAGTTCTTGATAGTTGGAAAAGAGTTGGTAGGTTGAAAGGCCCATTTCCACATTGCATCTCTCTATGACAAACTCCATTGTTCAGAGATAAAGAAGTAGATAGGTTGCAGTACCATTAAAGATCTATATTTACATTCCAATGCCAGTATTAACTCTGCAAAGTGAGATTGGTCTCTTGTTAAGTGACGTCACCAAGGCTCCAATTTATTTATGTTCTAAGTACAGATTTCCATCAAGTTCAGGTAAAATTAGTGAATTAACGCTATGCCATCACATTATTACCCTGCTGCTGTTCACAGCAATTTGCTGTTAACTTCAAATGGTAAAACAGTAGGACGTTTTTGGTAAATTTTTAAGTCTGTGATTATTGTCCTAAAAACAATCCATAAATTATCTTGCTATGTTGCTGGTTAACTGAGCTGTAAAATAACTACTTGCATTACTGTTTCAGTTACACCTTAAGGTATTTGTATGCTGAATATTATTGTCTGTGGCTCTTTGTCTCACTTCAGACCATAAGCCCACAGAGAAAATGAAAATGCTTCTAATGAATTCAACCACATTTCTTTCATTTGCTAACGGTCATTTTGTTACAGGAAGAGGGGGACTTCTGTTTAACCACTTATCTCTTACAATGTGCCTGTAGGCAAATAAGTGCTTTATTTTGATAAACATCTATTCATTTCAGTCAAGTTCCCATGGTTTTGTGCAGCCGACCAGACTATGGCATACGTGTCACAAATTGCAGTTCCACGACCCTGCAACTTTGTCTCTTACATCATAGTTTGATTTTTTTATTGAAGATTGTTATTTTCTACATTTAATTGGACCTTTTGTACTTCCTTGATTTATTAATTACCTCTGTTTCACTATAAACAATCCCTACCCAAATGCATTTCCTTGTTTCCCTTTGAGCCCCCTGGCTATCAGAGGGATGTCTCCAGTCATACAATACCTCAGGGCAAAGGAACATCCCACAAGGTACTCTTCTCTTACATCCTCTGAAAGCAAATCTAATTATATGAACACAATCACTATCCTATGTATTCCACAATGTTTATTCCACTACTCCTCAGGACATGAGCAATTAAAAAATATATAAAAAGTACTTTTATTGCTATTAATGCATGTGCTAAAATAACAATTCCCTTTCATGTTGAACATGCACAATATGCGTGAGTTACAGCCTATTTAGCTTTTTAGGTCATTGGTTTAAGGCTTCAGATAAATATTTGTGAAGTCTTAAAAAGCATGGGTATAGTAAGCTTTAAATAAAAGGAAAAGGTATAAACATCAAAAATAACATCAGAGCAACAGAAGGACCACTTTGAGAAGCAAATTAATTTCATTCTTTTCGTACTTGAATTTTATCCCTCTGCAATACCTCTAAATTCATCATTGCTGCAAACTATAATTTTCCATTAATGCAGACCTTAACAGATCAAGATCACATTGGTGCCTTTCCACATGTATCATGTGGCTTTTTCTTGTTCTTGGATATTGCTGGTTTCTAACACTAATATATGGCAGTGGTTAAAATTCAGTGTTTGTAATTTTATATTTTTCACCTGTTTGTTAGATTGTCCTGTGTCCATGTGAAATGTAATGGTTATGAAGCTCAGTTTTTGAGTTTCACATGCAAAATCAAGAAAACATTTAAGAATAAGGAGCATTAAAAATCAAACTTGTCCCAGTACTCACTATACTGCATCATAACAAGTTAATTAAATAGCGACCTGCTGATAAAAATCTTGTGCCCCTCTGCCTACTTACTGGATGCAAGCAAATTACTTCTACAATTCCCACATGAATTTGTTATAAGCAAAACACAAAGAGCTGGAGTAACTCAGCGGGTCAGACATTATAAGCAGAAGAAGGTCCCCGACCTGAATCATCGTCTATCTATTCCCTCCACAGGTGCTCCTGACCCAGAGATCCTCTGGCACTTTGTGTTTTGCTCATTATTCCAGCATCTGCAATTCCTTGTGTCTCCTCTTCACCATAAGTAGATTTTCTAGAGGACTAATAATAGAACTTCCAAATGTATCCATCCCTACCCAAAGGAAACTTATGTCAGTTGAAGAGACCCACATCTGACCAAAATGAGATTATTAACTCAAAACATTAGCATAGACTATGGATTACATGGCTCAGTAATAGGCCCACTTTACCGATGAACTCAGCATAAGTTGGGTATCTTTATGGAAAGCCGTTCAATCCATCATACCTGAACCATATAGATGATCGTCCCTCAAATGATTCAATCATTTGTTACCTTTATTACCTTATTTGGGATTCTATATAATTTGTTGACTATTTTCTGTGAAGTGCTGGCTGACATCAATCCTAAATTAGCCTTATAATTTATCCTATCGCTTCTTCTGAAGTAATGCTCCAACTACTACCAGTTATATGTCATTACTATCTCACTATTTCCCCTCAATTACTTTTAAGACTGTCTTGTAGGTTGCTTTACTGTAAAGCAGATAAGTATTCAGCTCACTGGGCCGCTGATGGTTCCAATTCCCCAATCCTTATTTCCCTCTCTCAGCTCCCCTTTGATTCTTTTGCCATTTTTCAACCAAGAGGCAATGCACAGTTGCCAAATAACCTAATGAATGAGAGGAAACTGATACATGAGGGGAAAACCCAGAGGAAACTTGTGGAAACTCTATAAACACCAGAGGTCAGGATTGAATATGGGTCCTTGGAGATGTTTAGCAGCAGTGCTAACTACTGCAGCCCCATGCTGTCCACTATACCTCAATGCCACCCAGTTTTCACACTCTTCTTTACAATTCAATTCTTTGTCACTTAGACTGTTTTGTCCATAACCGCTCAGGAATGTTGTAGAATTCAAATGATTCATTACAGATGCAATAATTAGGTTTATATTTATGAACACTTTATTCCAATTAGTGGAGCTGGTCCTCACTCTCAACAACTTCTCATTCGACTCCTCCCACTTCCTCTAAATCAAAGGCAGTGCATTAGCACTCGCATGGGCCCTGGCTATCCCTGGCTCTTTGTACGTTGAACAATTCGTGTTCCAGGCATACACTAGCCCTATTCCTGAATGCTATCTCCGCTACATTGATGACTGCATCGGGGCTACCTCCTGCTCCCATGCAGAACTAATGGACCATTAACTTCACAACCAATTTCCATCCGGCACTCAAATTCACTTTGACCATCTCCGAAACCTCCCTCCTCTTTCTTGATCTCACCGTCTCCATCACAGAAGATAGACTATCGACTGATGTCTATTACAAACCTACTGACTCCCACAGCTATCTAGACTACACTTCTTCCCACCCTGCCTCCTGCAAAGATTCCATCCCCTACTCCCAATTCCTCTGTCTCCGCCACATCTGCGGCCAAGATGAGGTGTTGCATACCAGGACATCCGAGATGTCCTCATTCTTTAGGGACGTGGGTTCTCCACTCTTATCATCAATGCGGCCCTCACACGTGTCTTGTTGGTATTCTGTAACTCATCCCATCACATCCTCCCATCTCCATCCCTTTCCACTTTCCGCATTCCCTCCACAACTCCCTGGTTCACTCATCCCTTCCCACCCAAACCACCAACCCCCCAGGTACTTTCCTCTGAAAACACAGGAAATGCACCACCTGTCCCTATAGCTCCTCCCCGACACCATCCAGGGATCCCGACAGTCCTTTCAGGTGAGGCAGAGGTTCACTTGCCCCTCCTCCAACCTCATCTGCTGTATCCATTGTTCCAGCCGCGGACTCCTATATATCAGGAAGACCAAGCGCAGACTGAGCGATTGTTTCACTGAACATCTACGCTCAGTAAGCTATAGCCTACGCAATCTCCCGGTTGTCAAACATTTCAATTCTCCTTCCCATTCCCATACTGACCATTCTTTCTTTCTGTCCTGGGCCTCCTCCACTGTCAGAATGAGGCCACATGCAAATTGGAGGAACAGCACCTCATATTTTGCTTGGGCAGCTTAGAGCCCAGCAACCCAACTTACAACAATATTGATTTCTCTAATTTCAAGTAATCCTTGCATTTCCTCTCTCCCCACCCCATCGATGCCCTTGTTCTTTTAGTTTCACTGTTCATATGCCTTCGTTATCACCTCCTCCACTGATTTGTTCTGAACCTTTTCATACCTCTAGTTTTCCTCTCCCCTGACCCAGACTGAAGAGCGAAGAAGGGTCTCAATCTGAAATGTCACCTATTCCGTTTCTCCAGAGATCCTGCCTGACCTGTTGAGTTACTCCAGCATTTGTGTCTATCTTCGGTGTGAATCAACATCTGCAGTTGCTTCCTACAATTTTTTTTACTCAACTCTGCTCAGTATCAATTGAGTTTACACAATCGTTAAAATGCCAGAGACAAATAAGTTCTCTAAATCTGATGGCCTCTATCCTGGGATTTTAAAAAAGGTGTCTGCAGAAATAGTAGAGGAATTTATTGTGAATTTCCACCATTTCTCTAGATTTTATAAAGATCCCAATGGATTGGAAAACAACAACTGTACTGTTCAAGAGTTGTCAAGAGATCAGTTATCTCAATATCACAAACCTCAGTTATTGCAAATCTCAGTAATCCATTATTAAGAAAATGATATTACAGTACTTAAAAATACAAAATAGAATTAGGGAAAGCTAACATTGTTCAATGAAAGGGATACCATGTTTCCCTTTTCATACATTTGTAAAAATGCTTTGAATAGATAAAGAAAGCTAGAATATTTTCAAATGGCAGACTATGAGGTACTATATATAAAGTTATTCCACATGATAAGGGGTCTGAGTATTGAGGGTGATATTTAATCATGGATTAACATAGAAAATAGGTGCTGGAGGAGGCCATTTGGCCCTTCGAGCCAGCACCGCCATTCATTGTGATCATGGCTGATCATCTACAATCAGTAACCCGTGCCTGCCTTCTCCCCATATCACAATTCCACTAGCCCGTAGAGCTCTATCTAACTCTCTTTTAAATTCATCCCGTGAATTTGCCTCCACTGCCTTCTGTGGCAGAGAATTCCACAAATTCACAACTCTGGGTAAAAAAGTTTCTTCTCACCTCAGTTTTAAATGGCCTCCCCTTTATTTTTAGACTGTGTCCCCTGGTTATGGACTCCCCCAACATTGGGAACATTTATCCTGCATCTAGCTTGTCTAGTCCTTTTTTAATTTTATATGTCTCTATAAGATCCCCTCTCACCCTTCTAAACTCCAGTGAATACAAGCTTAGTCTTTCCAATCTTTCCTCATATAACAGTACCTCCATCCCAGGGATTAACCTCATTAATCTACACTGCACTGCCTGAATAGCAAGGACGTCCCTCCTCAAATTAGGAGACCAAAACTGCACACGATACTCCAGATGTGGTCTCACCAGGGCCCTAGACAACCGCAGAAGGACTTCTTTGCTCCTGTCTATTGTCTACTGTCTACTCAAATCATCTCGTTATGAAGGCCAACATGCCATTAGCTTTCTTCACTGCCTGCTGTACCTGCACGCTTACTTTCAGTGACTGGTGTACAAGGTCTCGTTGCAATTCCCCTTTACCTAATCTGACACCATTGAGATAATAATCTGCCTCCTTTTTGCCGCCAAAGTGGATAACCTCACATTTATCCACATTATACTGCATCTGCCATGCATCTGCCCACTCACTTAACCTGTCCAAGTCACTCCGCAACCTCCTAACATCCTCTTCGCAGTTCACACTGCCACCCAGCTTTGTGTCATCCGCAAACTTGCTAGTGTTACTTCTAATTCCATCATCCAAATCATTAATATATATTGTAAATAGCTGCGGCCCCAACACCGAGCCTTACGGCACTGCACTCTCCACTGCCTGCCATTCTGAAAAGGACCCGTTTATTCCTACTCTTTGTTTCCTGTCTGCCAACAAATTCTCTATCCATGTCAATACCCTACCCCCAATACCATGTGCTCTAATTTTGCACACCAACCGTCCATTTGGTACCTTATCAAAGGCTTTCTGAAAGTCTAGATACACTACATCCACTGGCTCTCCTTCATCCATTTTACTTGTCACATCCTCAAAAAATTCCAGAAGATTAGGATTTCCCCATCATAAATCCATGTTGACTTGGACCAATCTTTTTACCGCTCTCCAAATGCGCCGTTATTACCTCTTTAATGATTGACTCCAGCATCTTCCCCACTACCGATGTCAGGCTAACTGGTCTATAATTCCCCGTTTTCTCTCTCGCTCCTTTCTTGATAAGTGGGATAACATTAGCTACCCTCCAATCCGCAGGAACTGAACTATTGAACATTGGAAATTGATCACCAATGCGTTCACGATTTCTTGAGCCACCTCCTTTAATACCCTGGGATGCAGACCATCGGGTCTTGCGGATTTATCAGCCTTCAGTCCCATCAGTCCACCCAATACTATTTCTCCCCTAATGCAAATTTCTTTCAGTTCCTCTGTCTCCCTTGATCCTCTGTCCACTAGTACATCTGGGAGATTGTTTGTGTCTTCCTTAGTGAAGACAGATCCGAAGTACCTGTTCAACTCTTCCGCCATTTCCTTGTTACCCATAATAATCTCACCCGTTTCTGCCTTCAAGGGACCCACATTTGTCTTTACTAATCTTTTTCTCTTAACATACCTAAAGAAGCTTTAGATGTCCTTCTTTATCTTCTTGGCCAGCTTCGCTTCGTACCTCATCTTTTCAGCCCGTATTGTCCTTTTTTAAAATCTTTTATTGTTCTTTGAAAGTTGCCCACTCCTCTGGCTTCCCACTACTCTTTGATATTTTATACATCTTTTCTTTTAGCTTTATTCCATCTCTAACTTCCCTTGTCAGCCACGGTTGCCTCTTACTCCCCTTAGAATCTTTCTTCCTCTTTGGAATGAAATGATCCTGCATCTTCTGGATTATGCCCAGAAATTCCTGCCATTGCTGTTCCACCGTCATTCCTGCTAGGATCCCTTTCCATTCGACCTTGGCCAGCTCCTCTCTCATGCCTTCATAGTCCCCTTTGTTCAACTGCAACACTGACATGCCCGGTTTAGCCTTCTCCCTCTCAAATTGCAGATTAAAACGAATCATATTATGGTCACTACCTCCAAGCGGTTCCTTTACCTTGAGTTCCCTTATTAAATTTGGTTCATTGGACAACACTAAATCCAAAATTGCCTTCTCTCTGGTAGGCTCCAGTACAAGCTGCTCTAAGAATGCATCTTGGAGGCACTCTACAAACTCCCTTTCCTGGGGTCCAGAACCAACCTGATTTTCCCAGTCTACCTGCATATTGAAATCCACCATAACTACAGTGGCATTACCTTTGTTACATGCCAATTTTAACTCCTGCTGCAACTTACACCCTATATCCAGGCTACTGTTTGGGGGTCAGTAGATAACTCCCATTAGTGTCTTCTTACTGTTACAATTCCTCAACTCTATCCACAGTGACTCTACATCATCAGTCCCAATGTCACCCCTTGCAAGGGACTGAATTCCATCCCTCACCAACAGAGCTACCCCACCTCCTCTGCCCACCTGCCTGTCCTTTCGAAGCAGAGCTAAATGGTTAAGTGTCAATATAAAGAGTTGGGATAACTGACATGAGAATGAGTTTGGCCATATCTTAACTTTACTTCATAATCCTTCTGACCTTTCAGCAATTTTTAAAAAAATCTCATGGTTAAATAACAGAATGAGAATTTCACCATTTGAATTAATGAAGTACTTTAAATGTTTAAATGCTAGCTAAAAATTAAATATATATTTCAGTTTTTTGAAAGATTAATTTTCAAAGATTAATAAGACTCATTTTAATTAGTAATCATTCAAACATATTTTGCTGTGTCTAAGACATTCAGATATATTTAAGTCTTTTGGAAGACTTGACAGCTGTTCAAACATATTGGTAGTTATGCTCCCAGGACTTTATTGTTGAGGCTTCAGAATGGCTTAGGAAAGGAAGTTCTCACTGGAAAATCAACATACAGTAAACCCTTGTTTTAACGGACCCGTTTATAAGGGATTTTGGTTGTAGCGGACAGAACTGCCGACGCCACACCAGCTCGTGCTGCCGACCTAGCCTCAGCTTTCTAGCCCCCACCCTCCCGAGTCACAAGGTGCACCAGTGAGCTCCTCTTCACCAGTGAGCTCCTCTTCATGGTCTTCTTAACCAAGCCATGGCTTGGTCGACTCAGCCTCTCCCCCCCCCCCTCCTCCACTGCCACCTTCTCCTCCTCCCCTGGAGTTACCAACACACTCCACCATGGAAGATGTTGGTGACTGCAGTGAAGTGGGCAAAATGATGGGCGAGAGGGGAGGGTCCCACTGTGACCGACCGCATCCTGTCAGCGGTATGAAGAAAATGTGTCCTGTTTGGGGCTATAATGTGAGCCACAAAGACAGCCATGTCAACCAATGAAGAAGGGCTCACTATTGCAAATCAGCAGCATAGGCACCTAGTTTTAAGCTGAAACAACACAAAGTGCTGGAGTAACTCAACAGAGTGAATCAGTCTGAAGAAGGGTCTCAACGTCACCTATCCATTTTCTCCAAAGAGACTATCAGTTACTCCAGTACCATCATCTGCAGGTCTTGGCTTCAACTACATACTATGATAATACCTACTCACTTGTAGCAGACAACTGGCAAAACGGACACCATTTCCCCCTCTATGGCCCATTATAACAAGGGTTTACTGCCTTCGTGATGGGTCAGTACTGAGTGATCAGAAAATTCACATCATCTTTATTTATATTTAGTGCATGAATTTGCCTAAGTGTCAATTGTGATTAAGAAGGTATAGAAGTGTGAAAACGTACACTTCCAGATTCAGGAACAGTTTCTTCCCAGCTGTTGGCAGTCAGATTTTGTTTTGTGGAAAATTGAACAATAAAAACATTAAATAATTTACAAGCACTTTTGCAACTGGCAATTTCTTGTGAGCCAAGGTCAGCAATTAAATCATTGGATGCATTTTGAAGTCAAGACAATTCAACTTCCTTCTGCAAGTCATCCAAGGTAAGAAATAATAGGTTAACAAGATATTCTACAAGACATCCAATTTGTTAACTTTTGTTCATCAAACAATGCAACCTTTCAGTTAATATATTCTTATGCATCAAATGCAAAGTGATAAATATTTTCTTTTATACAGCTAAAGCAAAAAAGATGCGGGCCTCAGAATTTGGTGCTTTCTTAATCAATCCAAGGCACGAGGGAGTAGAAAGTAGCAATTTCACTATTCTTTAATAAGAGATAAAACAAACTTGGTAGTGAAATACTGCATGGTAAAGTATACTAAAGTCAACAAAGAACACGGCAGTGGAAAGATGCAAGTACAATTGACCCATGCATACTTCTCTAATCACTAATGAAATATGAATTGTGTATATCAGCTTTGTTCTTACATCCTTTCTCATGTGGGTTGAAAATTCGAGGAAATAAGCTTCCAAACCACATGAGAAAGACAAGCAGGATCCAAGCTGCTCTGTATCGTTCCAAAATCAGCTGTTCCGACTGCAGGAACTGGAGCTGGGCCAAAATGTGTTGAGATACACTAATGACTTATTAAAAAATAAATCCACACAAGGTCAACTGATTCATCTTCCAATGATAAGAGGCACATGGCTTTTTGTTTGGTGCTTTCCATTCAATCCCACCAACTGCAACATGATCTGGAAGTATCCAACTGATATTTTGTACAAATGATTATATGACCAAGAAATGGCTGAATGAAAGAAGTCATTGATAATGAATCCAGACACCAACAAACAAGACAACAGCTGAATTATTATTTTTTAAAGCGTTGTATACTTGAGGTTTAACTAGCAGCTTTTCATCCTGAAAGCCGAACTATATTTTTGCTACATTCCGATCCAACATCATTGAACTGATGTCACATATCATATATCATGAACAACACTGACAATGTTTCAATGCAGGCAACACTTGTAAATATGCCTCGTAAGAAGTCTGCCTCTCTGCACAAGGATAACATATTCGTCAAAAGAAAATAGCCACAGAATCATTCATTTTGTTGTTACTGCTGGAAGTCCATATTACATAGTATGCTCAGAAATAAAGTGATTAAGAGATATTAGAATAAAATGTAATCTTCAGTCTGAAGAAGGGTCTCGACCCGAAGCATCACCTATTCCTTTTCTCCAGAGATGCTGCCTGACCCGCAGAGTTATTCCAGCTTTTTGTGTCTATCTTCCCTATTACTTCCTATTGCCTTTCTTTCACTCCGTCACTTTCTATACTCCATAAGGCTTTCTGTCGTATTGAGCTCTTCGTCTTCAACAAACGCCCTTTAACATTTTTAAAATTTTTTTTTGCATGTTCTTTTATATCCTTCAGATACAGGATATTCATATTGCCTACTCATAGTTACGCTAAATCTAACCAAATCATGATGCAAAGAAAGCTTTATAACTGCATTGCTTCATTTCTTAAAACTTCAGTGAAGATCTATATCTTCTCTTGATAAATTGGTCATGCATTGTTCGGAAAAATAATAATCTACTGGTATTCTTTCAATAATTTTGCATGCTCAATAGCTTTTACAACGATTTCATCTCAGATATGTCTTGGGCAGATAGTCTAGTGAAAAAAACCATGCATAGATAGGGTCCAGGCATAAATAGGGTAAATAGTCAGAACCTTTTTCCCAGGATGCAAATATCAAAGACTAGAGGGCACAGCTTTTAAATGAGAGGGACAATGTTTAAAGGAGATGTACGAGGGAGATGTACGAGGTAGTAATGCCTGGAACACGCCGCTGGGGGTGGTGGCAGAGGCAGAGATGATAGTCGTATTTAAGAGAATATTGGATAGGCACATGAGGGAGTGCAGTATAGGTTCACGAGGTTAATTCCCGGGATGGTGGGACAGTCATATGATGAAAGAATGGAGCGACAGGGCTTCTATTCACTAGAATTTCGAAGGGTGAGAGAGGATCTTACAGAAACATATAAAATTAGGGATTGGACACGCTAGATGCAGGAAACATGTTGGGGGAGTCCAGACCAGGGACCACAGTTTACGAATAAGGGGTAGGCCAGTTAGAACTGAGATGTGGAAAAAGCTTTTCACACAGAGAGTTGTGAATTTGTGGAATTCTCCCCCTCAGAAGGCAGTGGAGGCCGATTCACTGGATGCATTCAAAAGAGAGTTAGATTGAGTTCTGAGGGCTAGCGTAATCAAGGGGTATGGAGAGAAGGCAGGAACAGGGTAGTGATTGTGGATGATCAGCCATGATCACATTGAATGATGGAGCTGACTCGAAGGGCCGAATGGCCTACTGCACCTATTGTCTATGTATCTATGCTATGCAGGGAAATAGAGGGATATGGATATGGATATGGAGTAGGCAGATAAGTATTGATCTTGGCAACATATTTGGCACACACATGTGTATCAATGCTGCTGATCCTATGCTGTGCTATGTTCTTTTCTCACTTGTTTTGAATGATAGTATGCATATAGTAATTTAGATAATTCATTACAATTAAAATTCTGCAACTGCTCACTGCTGAATTTATTATGATCGCTCATACATTTTGCTGCCGAGTGTATGGCCATACTCCAAGTAGGTGGAAACTGGTAAATGTGATTACTTTGTATGGAACATGGCACCAATATAACATTTTAGAAATAACTGAATAAATGATTAAATGGGGGTATACTAAGATAGGAAAAATAATTTTAGGAGTCTCATTATGTCAATGCAAAATATATTCCACTTTCAGTGTTAATCAAGCTAGTTTGCAGAAATGGCACTGAAGATTTCAAATTAGTCTTCAAAAATGCTATTTGTTGAATTTTGCTTTCCTTGAATTGGCATGTTTTGCATTGTAATCTAGTTCTTCGTTCTTGGTCCTCCAAAATATTCCAAATGGAATTTAAACTGGAGGTGGCGGAATATGGACTTAAGCAAGAAGGGCTTCTTGGAGAAGAGCTGCCTTAAATTTCTTATTATCTGCCTTAGTTATTTCTTGGTTTAATTTCATATTCCAAAATTAGATGATGCAGGGTGGATGTACAGAAAAAAAATGTCAAAAACACGCACATGAATTGAAATAAGGCATCAACCTCTGTGACGATGCTTGGAAAGTTGATGGAAATGTAGAGAAAATGGATCGCAGGGAAATTTGCAGGGGGAAATGGGTATGAAAATGTGAACTTTTAATAGTCACGTAAATGACATAGTTAGTATACCTCCTGCCTCATGGACCAGCGATCCAATCATGATCTCCAATGTTGTATGTGTGGAGTTTACATAGTTTTCCTATGATTATACAAGTTTCTTTAAGTTGCTCTGATTTTCTCGCACATCCTAAAGATGTGGATGTTAATTAGCTACTCTAAATTGCCCTTAAGATTATAGGAAGTGGCAGAATCGTGGGCAAGTTGAATAAAATATAGGGAGAATGGATCACTGAGAAAATTAGCAGGGACATGTGATTGTTCTGTGGGCTGGCATATGGACCAAATGGCCCTAACCCATAGGAAAATATAGAAATAATTAAAAGTGTAAGATTGCATACATTCAGCTTGCATCCACTTGGGGATAAAACCTTTGGTTTAATACGATGTTAGGATATTTTTTAAAGTGAATTGAGATTATATTTACTCTGGTGAGAGCATCCACAATAATGCTGCATAACAGTGAGAATTAGAGGGCTGGAAATCATAAAGCATGCTGAGGTAGGAGTAATTCTGTTATTCTGTTAAATAATTGTTAATATTGAATCAATCAAGACTCACACGACTGATACCATTACATTTATGTTGGTAAGAGTAAACACAAGGGGGTCAGAAGCTTGCAAACAAATTTAAGATTTAAAAAAGTCATCATGTAAATAAATGACAAAACTGAATAACTATTCCTGTTCAAATGTGTAATATTACTGTTGAAGCACAGAATTATGCTGTAAATATGGGAAGATGTGCTCCCTCTTTTTCTACCTGGACATCTGTTTATGGCAGGCTGCCTTTAAATGAAGGTTGTGATTGTTAGACGATAGTGCTTGATGGTGGATCACTTGCTATTTCAAACAGCTGACCTCTTCACTGCAAGCTCTGACCTAACAACTTGCTTCTGAGGATCACTCATACGGCACATGTGTTGCCATTTTCCATTAACACCAGCTGCTTTGCAGCCTAAGTGAAGTAGCCAATGTAGTGTCAAATTTGGGGCTATTTCTACTTAAGCTGCTGAATTTACGATTGCTCTAATTCATTCCACTAAGTTCTCGTCATTGGCCTAAATTCAATCCAATTCAATTCTCACACTCAGTACAGTCTCTAAAATGGTTTGAACTCAGATCTTTGTGGGCTAACCAAGTAACTGTTAATCCTGTGCATTTTAATCTTCTGGATCAGCCTACCATGGGGACCCTCAACAACTTCTCCTTTGACCCCTCCCACTTCCTCCAAACCAGAGGCGTAGCTATGGGCACTCGCATGCGCCCTAGCTACGCCTGCCTCTTTGTCGGGTATGTCGAACAATCCCTGTTCCGGGCGTACACCAGCCCCATCCCCGAACTCTACCTCCGCTACATCGACGACTGCATTGGTGCTACCTCTTGCGCCCATGCAGAACTCACTGACTTCATACACTTCACTTCCAATTTCCATCCTGTCCTTAAATATACCTGGACTATCTCCGACATCTCCCTCCCGTTTCTGGACCTCACCATCTCCAACACAGGAGACAGACTAGTGACGGACATTTATTATAAACCCACTGACGCGCACAGCTATCTGGACTACACTTCTTCCTACCCCTGCAAAAAGTCTATCCCCTACTCCCAATTCCTCCGTCTACGCCGCATCTGCGCCCGGGATGAGGTGTTTCACACTAGGGCGTCAGAGATGTCCTCATTCTTCAGGAAACGGGGCTTCCCCTCTTCCATTATAGATGAGGCTCTCACTAGGGTCTCTTCTACATCCCGCAGCTCCGCTCTTGCTCCCCCTCCCCCCACTCGCATCATAGACAGAATCCCCCTCGTTCTCACCTTCCACCCCACCAGCCAGCGGATCCAACAAATCATCCACCAACATTTCCGTCACCTACAACGGGACCCCACCACTGGCCATATCCTCCCATCCCCTCCCCTCTCTGCGTTCCGCAGAGACCGTTCCCTCCGTAACTCCCTGGTCCACTCGTCCCTTCCTACCCAAACCACCCCATCCCCGGGCACTTTCCCCTGCAACCGCACAAGATGCAACACCTGTCCCTTTACCTCCCCCCTCAACTCCATCCAAGGACCCAAACAGTCTTTCCAGGTGAGACAAAGGTTCACCTGCACCTCCTCCAACCTCATCTATTGCATCCGCTGCTCTAGATGTCAACTTATTTACATCGGCGAAACCAAGCGCAGGCTCGGCGATCGCTTCGCTCAACACCTGCGCTCGGTCCGCATTGACCAAACTGATCTCTCGGTGGCCGAGCACTTCAACTCCCCCTTCCATTCCCAGTCTGACCTTTCTGTCATGGGCCTCCTCCAGTGCCATAGTGAGGCCCACCGGAAATGTGAGGAACAGCACCTCATATTTCGCCTGGGCAGCTTGCAGCTCAGTGGTATGAACATCGACTTCTCTAACTTTAGATAGTTCCTCTGTCCCTCTCTTCCCCTCCTCCTTCCCAGATCTCCACCTATCTTCCTGTCTCCACCTATATCCTTCCTTTGTCCCGCCCCCCTGGCATCAGTCTGAAGAAGGGTCTCGACCCGAAAAGTCACCCATTCCTTCTCTCCCGAGATGCTGCCTGACCTGCTGAGTTACTCCAGCATTTTGTGAATAAATACCTTCGATCTGTACCAGCATCTGCAGTTATTTTCTTATATTATCAAATTTATATATATGCTCTGCGTATGACGTCACCATAGGGCACGCACGACCGCTCTCATCACTCGACCGAACATGATGGATGCTGTTAATGAGGCCGCCGCCTGGCCCTCTCCTCTCTCCCACACCCGGGGGACACCGAGCAGGAGGGAGATGGTCGGACTGATGGTCCACTCATCCTTCCCTTCAACCCACGGCGTCCTCGAGTCCCCGCTGCCTCCCGAGCACAGCGCCCCGCACTATTACTGCACACAAGCACCAGCGGGCAGCTTATTCTCCTCCTCCTTCAGCGACCGCTTCCATCGATGAGGGCCGCTTCCACCGACGGCCCCGTCATGACTGCAGAAAAAGAGCGGCTGCTCTCCTCCTCCTCCTCTTCCTCATGCTCTGCCATCTTGTGCGCGCCTCCCGCCGCGGTACCAGCCTCGAGTAGTCCCCGCTACCGCCGCCGGCATCGAGTTGTCCCAGTTCCCGCCGCCCTGCCGCGCTATCCGCCTCCTACCTCTGCCGCCGTGGGATTGGGGGGGAGGAGAGAGTGGGGGGGTGGGGGAGGAAAGTGGGGGAGGAGAGAGTGGGGGCGGGGGGGAGAGTAGAGCTGGGGAGGAGGGAAGAGTGGGGGTGGGGGTGAGATGGAAGATTGGGGTGGGGGAGAGAGTGGGGTGCGGGCAGGGAGAGTGGGGGTGGGGAGGGGACGGAGGTGGGGGGAGGGGGTATAGGGGTGGGGAGGGGGTGGAGGCAGGGCGGGGGGAGTGGGGGCAGGGGAGGTGCAAGTGGGGGTGGGGTAGCTGGATGGAATGGGTCAGTGGGGGGGGGGGAAGGGGGATTGAGTGGGGGGTTGAGGGTGCTACACCAATACAGGAGAGGCTTTGGTTCCAGGGCTCACTCACTGACACCCTCTCCCCTTTTATCAATTGGCCTTTAGACGACTCCCACGTCAGTGTTGATTTACCCAACAGCAACTGTTCTCAATGTATCACCCCGAGCTCCTGCTAATTTGCCTTAATTGTAATTTGCCTTACTTCAATTTAGTATCTTCCTGTAAGGTCCAGATATTCCAATTCAAAACTATCTTAAAACTTTTCCACTGAAATGCTAGTCACCTGCGAGGCTTGTTTCCCCAACACAAGGTCCAATATGTTCCCGTCTCGGGTTTGTCTACATACTGTTTCAAGAAACCATCTTGGATATACCTGACAAATTGTGCCCTATCTAAGCCTTCAGCACTGAGCAAGTCTCAGTCAATATTGGGGAAGTTAAAGTTACCCACCAAGACAATCCTGTTGCTTTGGCATCTTTCAGTAAACAGTCAACATTTTGTTCCTCTATCTCCCACTGGTTATTGGGAGCCCTATTGTACAACCCCATTAGACTGCTTATTTGGAAGCTCTACATATAATCGGTCCAGTGGACAAACCATCCTGTATGTCTTTCTGCGTGCCGCTGTGATATTCTCCCTGATTAGTAAAGTAACTCCTCCACCTTGTATCACGTCCAAATCGAAACCTTGGAACAATGAACTGCCAGTTGTGCCCCTCTCGTAACCCTGTTTCCGCAATGGCCACAAGGTCATAATCCCAAGCACCAACCCAGACTCTAAGTTCATCTGCTTTCCCCACAATACTTGCATTGAAATAACCACACCAGCCCATCAACTTCACCACATTCCTCCCTGCCTGTCTTTGATTTGAGACTTACTAGTTGTAACCTCTACCCTCTCATTACTCATTCCAATTTCTGATCTACTACTCTGGGTCCCACCCCTCTACTTCTTTGGTAAAGCTATTTTCCTTGGAATCCAATTGAAGGCGATGTTTCACCGATCTCCCCATTTATATATTACAATTGGTGATAACCTTTTCTCTTGTTGTTTTAACCGAGGTTTTATTTTGCAAAACCTGCACCCTGCAGTCATTGGTGCAACATTGGTAAAGACAGCTTATCCTCAACGATGGGTTTCCTTGCAGCAATGTTGGCCTTGAACCAATCATCATCTTTCCATTGGTATTTTTTATATATTGAGAAAGCAGCACTGCAAATAAAGTTTTTAATACTTTCCAACAGGTTTTTGTACTCAGGGAGGAAGTCCTGAGAGTAAACATCAGTAAAATAGCCCCTTGGACCCTCAAGCCTACCTTGAAATTCAATATGACCATGGCCGATCTGCCCAGGTTCATCTCCACTTCTGTGCAGTTCTCCATACTGTCAATTCCCTGATCATTCCAAAAATAATATAATTCCTCTTTAAAACTCCTAATGATCTACCCTCCATGAAACTCCAGAGCAAAGAATTCCAGATATTCGCCACCATCAGGGAGAAGTTATGCATGTCAGTTCCACCCCCCTAATCTTGTAAATATATCCATTATATCTCCCTCTATTGGAAGTATCTCAACATCTGCTGTGTTGGGTCCCCTAAAGATCCTACATGTTTAAACAAGATCACTTCTTATTCTTCTAAACACCAAAGAATACAAATATAATTTCTTGAACTGCATGTGATAGAAGAACCCTCTCACTCCAGGAATTGGTCCACTGCATCCCTTTGAACTGCCTACAATTGGTCTTGCCAGAAGAAGAAAACTGGTTGCAATATAAAACTGAATGTTTCTTTGTTATGGAACAGTTTTGCACTACTAACATAATTTTTCACTCAGTGTCCTTAATGAATTAAATACTGGATTACCAGGCATTCAAACAACAACCTTGCTATTTTGTTCACAGGTCAGGTGGGTTGGTTGGTATGCTGCAAGTAGCATATTTAGACTATTCAGAGGTGCAGAACTATACTGGCATCGCATCAAAAGTACATTTGATTGCTTCTGATGATGAGATTTAAAGATTACATTGTTCCACATGCTATCAAAAGCCGAAAAAATGCGAACCAAGTCATTTATATATATTGTTTGCCAATTTAAGATCAATTGCCAAAAAAAGGTTAACAAAGCATACATTGTAAAGATGTTTGTAGATTAGTCCGTAGCTATATCATTCTAGGATTCACAATATGACTTAGCATTGTGTATTCTGGCATCCCAAACAAAACCTTCTTCAATATATTGTAGATTCTGTATCCGTTAATACATCTGAAATGCTTTTGACAGAGTTACTTTCTCATTCCAAGTGGCAATCCAGAAAAATGAATGAAAACCCTGTCACTGGAATTTCTCTCTAAAGTATGAAATTGTCTTATTTCAGAAGTTGCCTGTCTAGTTAAGATTGAGCCTTTACACAATATACAGACCTCCCAACATATGATTTTACAAATTCAGAATTTTGATGTCCAAAATTCAGAATTTTACATCAAAATTCATAATATGGCGCGTAATACAATCTTTTAGCAAAAAAAGGTATGCACGCCAAATGCGCGTACTCGTTGCGCTACATTCACGTGTGAAAAACGACTATTATTTCCAACAGTTTGTAGTTCTTGGACTACATGTACAATGTCAGGCCTATCATGAGTATATTCTACTATTATAGAAAGGTTATTGAACAGAAATACTTTTTACACTAAAGAAAACATTGTTTTGTTTTTTCTATTTTGCTTTTTCCTTACACATCCAAATTCTCTTGGTATTGAATAAAAGATCAATGGTCATAAATTTATGACTAAGTTATGAAGAAAGAGTTTAATTTAAAAAACTGCACATACATATAACATATAACAACTACAGCATGGAAACAGGCCTGTCCGGCCCTACCAGTCCACGCCGACCATTCTCCCTGACCTAGTCTCATCTACCTGCACTCAGACCATAACCCTCCAATCCCCTCCTATCCATATACCTATCCAATTTACTCTTAAATAATAAAATCGAGCCAGCCTCCACCACTTCCACCGGAAGTCCATTCCATACAGCCACAACCCTCTGAGTAAAGAAGTTCCCCCTCATGTTACCCCTAAACCTTTGTCCCTCAATTCTGAAGCTATGTCCCCTTGTTGGAATCTTCCCCACTCTCAAAGGGAAAAGCCTACCCACGTCAACTCTGTCCGTCCCTCTCAAAATTTTAAAAACCTCTATCAAGTCCCCCCTCAACCTTCTACGCTCCAAAGAATAAAGACCCAACCTGTTCAACCTCTCTCTGTAGCCTAAGTGCTGAAACCCAGGCAACATTCTAGTAAATCTCCTCTGTACCCTCTCCATTTTGTCGACATCCTTCCTATAATTTGGCGACCAGAACTGCACACCATACTCCAGATTCGGCCTCACCAATGCCCTGTACAATTTCAACATTACATCCCAACTTCTATACTCGATGCTCTGATTTATAAAGGCAAGCATACCAAACGCCTTCTTCACCACCCTATCCACATGAGATTCCACCTTCAGGGAACAATGCACAGTTATTCCCAGATCCCTCTGTTCCACTGCATTCCTCAATTCCCTACCATTTACCCTGTACGTCCTATTTTGATTTGTCCTACCAAAATGCAGCACCTCACACTTATCAGCATTAAACTCCATCTGCCATCTTTCAGCCCACCCTTCCAAAAGGCCCAAGTCTCTCTGTAGACTTTGAAAATCTACCTCACTATCAACTACTCCACCTATCTTAGTATCATCAGCATATTTACTAATCCAATTTGCCACACCATCATCCAGATCATTAATGTAAATGACAAACAACAGTGGACCCAACACAGATCCTTGGGGCACTCCACTAGACACTGGCCTCCAACCTGACATACAATTGTCAACCGTTACCCTCTGGTATCTCCCATTCAGCCATTGTTGAATCCATCTTGCAACCTCACTATTAATACCCAACGATTTAACCTTCTTAATCAACCTTCCATGTGGAACCTTGTCAAATGCCTTACTGAAGTCCATATAGACAACATCCACAGCCTTGCCCTTATCAATTTCCCTGGTAACCTCTTCAAAAAATTCAAGAAGATTAGTCAAACATGACCTTCCAGGCACAAATCCATGTTGACTGTTTCTAATCAGGCCTTGATTATCCAAATAATTATATATATTGTCCCTAAGTATCTTTTCCATTAATTTTCCCACCACAGATGTCAAACTAATAGGTCTATAATTGCTAGGTTTACTTTTAGAACCTTTTTTAAACAACGGCACAACATGCGCAATGCGCCAATCTTCCGGCACCATCCCTGTTTCTAATGATGTTTGAAATATTTCCGTCATAGCCCCTGCTATTTCTGCACTAACTTCCCTCAATGTCCTAGGGAATATCCTATCAGGACCTGGAGACTTATCCACTTTTATATTCTTCAAAAGTGTCCGTACCTCCTCTTCTTTAATCCTCCTAATTTCCATCACTACTCTACTTGTTTCGCTTACCTCACATAATTCAATATCCTTCTCCTCGGTAAATACCGAAGAAAATAAATTGTTTAATATCTCCCCCATTTCTTCCGGCTCAGCACATAGCTGTCCACTCTGACTCTCTAATGGACCAATTTTATCCCTCACTATCCTTTTGCTATTGACATATCTGTAGAACCCCTTGGGGTTTACTTTTACATTACTTGCCAAAGCAGCCTCATATCTTTTTTTCGCTTTTCTAATTTCCTTCTTAAGATTCCTTTTACATTCTTTATATTCCTCAAGAATCTCATTTACTCCCTGCCGCTTATATTTATTGTATATCTCCCTCTTTTTCCGAACCAAGTGTCCAATTTCCCTGGAAAACCACGGCTCTTTCAAATTATTATTCTTTCCTTTCCACCGAACAGGGACATAAAGACTCTGTACTCTCAAAATTTCACCTTTAAATATCCTCCATTTCTCTATTATATCCTTTTCATAAAACAACAATTTCCATTTCACTCCTTTTAAATCCTTTCTCATCTCCTCAAAATTAGCCTTTCTCCAATCCAAAATCTCAACCCTTGGTCCAGATTTGACCTTCTCCATAATGATATTGAAACTAATGGCATTATGATCACTAGACCCAAAGTGCTCCTCAACACATACCTCCGTCACCTGACCCATCTCATTTCCTAACAGGAGGTCCAACACTGACCCTTCTCTGGTAGGCACCTCTACGTATTGCTGCAAAAAACTATCCTGCACACATTTTACAAACTCCAAACCATCCAGCCCTTTAACAGAATGTGATTCCCAGTCTATATACGGAAAATTGAAATCACCCACAATCACCACTCTGTGCTTACTACTAATATCTGCTATCTCCTTACATATTTGCTCTTCCAATTCTCGTTCCCTATTTGGCGGTCTATAATACACCCCTATAAGTGTTGCTAAACCTTTCTCATTTCTGAGTTCCACCCAAACAGCCTCCTTAATCGAGCCTTCTAGTCTGTCCTGCCAAAGCACTGCTGTGATATCCTCCCTGACAAGCAATGCAACACCCCCACCTCTTGCCCCTCCGATTCTATCACATCTGAAACAATGAAATCCTAGAATATTTAATTGCCAATCGCAACCCTCCTGCAACCATGTTTCACTGATCGCCACAATATCATACTTCCAGATGTCAATCCAGGCTCTAAGCTCATCCACCTTTCTTACAATGCTCCTAGCATTAAAATATACACATTTAAGGGACCCATCATTTCTTATTCTCAGTTTATTTCTTTTCCCTTCTTTCTCTCCTACATATTGGGTCTGAGTGTTTCCCTTTTCTGCCTCCTGCCTCACACACTGCCTATTAGCTATCTGTGTTTGAGTCCCTCCCCCCAACCGTACTAGTTTAAAGTCTCCGCAGTTATTTTAGCAAATCTCC
This sequence comes from Rhinoraja longicauda, assembly GCF_053455715.1. Lineage (NCBI taxonomy): Eukaryota > Metazoa > Chordata > Chondrichthyes > Rajiformes > Arhynchobatidae > Rhinoraja > Rhinoraja longicauda. The sequence goes on along the minus strand of NC_135953.1, from coordinate 119,190,851 downwards.
CCGCCAGGATATTGGTTCCCCTCGGGTTCAGATGCAACCCGTCCTTTTTGTACAGGTCATACTTCCCCCAGAAGAGGTCCCAATGATCCAGAAACTTGAAACCCTGCTCCCTGCACCAGTTCCTCAGCCACGTATTTATCCTCCACCTCACTCCATTCCTATTCTCACTATCGCGTGGCACAGGCAGTAAGCCTGAGATTATTACTTTGGAAGTCCTTTTTTTTAACTCTCTTCCTAGCCCCCTGAATTCTCCTTTCAGGACCTCTTCCCTTATCCTACCTATATTGTTGGTACCTATATGTACCACGACCTCTGGCTCCTCTCCCTCCCCTTTCAGGATATCCTGGACACGCTCAGACACATCCCGGACACCGGCACCAGGGAGGCAAACCACCATCCGGGTCTCCCGACTGCGTCCACAGAAACGCCTATCTGACCCCCTCACTATAGAGTCCCCTATTACTACTGCTCTCCTCTTCCTTTCCCTACCCTTCTGAGCAACAGGGCCGGACTCCTTGCCAGAGGCCCGGGCACCGTCGTTGCCCCCAGGTAGGCTGTCCCCCCCAACAGTACTTAAACAGGAGTACTTATTTCCAAGGGGTACAGCCACCGGGGTACTCCCTAGTCCCTGCCTCTGTTCCTTGCCCCCCCTAACAGTGACCCACTGGTCTACCTCCCGTGGTCTAGGAGTGACCACCTCCCTGTAACTCCTATCTATAACCTCCTCACTCTCCCTGATCAGACGGAGTTCATCAATCTGCCGCTCCAGGTTCTTAATACGGTCCCTTAGGAGCCCCATCTCGTCACACCTGGCGCAGATGTGGATGTCTGGAAGACTATCAGACTCCCAGATTCCCCACATCTGACACCCAGAACAAAAAACTGCCCTGGCAGTCATACTCTCCAAACAAAGCCCCGCGCTCGGTTACTAAACCTACCGCCCGGCCGCTACTCCAACCGCTCCAACCGCCCACCCAAAAGAACTGAGTGATCTCCTGGGAGGCGAAAAACCGGATAAAAAACCCAGGCCAATTTGGGAAAAAATCCGGGAAATTCCTCTCCGACCCCAAGCTAGGCGATCGAAACTAGTCCGGGAGATCACACAGGTCTTACTCCTTACTATCCCCACACAATCCCCACACAATCCCCACACACTACTTCCCAAGCAACACAGCTTGGTGCTGCTTGCTGCTGCTTGCTGCTGCTTGCTACTGCTGCTGCTTGCTGCTGCTACTGCTGCTTGCTGCTGCTGCTGCTACCTAATTTAATTGAAGATATACTTGCTCCAGTGGTCTTCAACAGCAAATCACAACGGTCTATGTCCCCCCAACAAACCCCTCTCCCCTCCCCCCCCTTACTCCCCCACGGTCGGGCCAGCAACAAGGCAAGGCCGGGCGAGCGGCGAGGTGAGGCGAGGCAAGCGGTGAGGCCGGGCCAGCGGCGAGGCGAGGCAAGGCTAGCGGCGAGGCGAGTACAGCGGCGAGGCGAGGCCGGGCCAGCGGCGAGGTGAGGTGAGTACAGCGGCGAGGCCAGGCCAGCGGCGGGGCGGGCGAGGCGAGCGGCGGGGCGTGTGCTTTGCGGAAAAATGTGAGGCGAAATCGGAATGGCGAAAATGAAATAAGAAAGCGGAAACTTTCCGCCAAATTCGGAAGGGTTGGGAGGTCTGAATATACATCCACAAACTAAGTTAATCGACAAGTTTATATAGTACTAGACCAAACCTCTCCTGCATTGGTGCAGCACCTTCTCCTCCCTCCCTCCCCTGCCCCCCTTCCCCCTCATTCCCCCACCCCCATTCCCCTCCCCCTCACCCCCCCCTTATCCTCCTCCCCCCTTCGCCTCCTCCCTCCCCAGGAGATAGATTTAAACTTAAAAATGTGAATAAATTTAAAAATATAACACCAATTTCAAAGAAACTTCTTCCATTAGCACCCAAGGGACGACGGTGAGTAAGGTGGGCCTAAAATTGTCGTGCTCTCGTGTACCATTTTGGCTGTAGTTCAGGAACAAACAAACGAGAGTTTTAGTATATAGATAAATCACAATTAATCTAATCAAAATTCATTCAATGGACGGGAAGGTTATCGGAAGTGAAAAACAGATCGATTCAGCTATGCTGCTACAGTTAAGAGAGTCATTTTCTGTCTCGACACTGCGATTAAATACTTTTATATCACAACCACCATAAAATTGTAAGTCAGTTACATTACAAATTCTGTTATAACACAGATTTGAACTTAGATTATTGCATAATACCAGGGACAGTCATAGTTATTGCTTTCAATATACATGATGATTATTTATCCGTTCTACTCTACATTCCATCTGTCATGGTGTTAATTTTGGAAGGAATCTAAACCTTACTCAATACTAAAATGTAATACTAAATATCAGCAATTATTTAAATTTATTTACTTTCTTGTTCATGTTGATATTGCAAAAGGTCAAGGAGAAAAGAATGTAAACTAGTTGTTTAAAAATCACTACAATATACATTGATTGAAGTCAATGGCATTTGTTTGTTTAAATCTTGCAAATGGCATTTTAAGACGACAGGCTTTCAAACTGGCGGACAAAATCTTCATTGCAGAAATAATAACATCTTCAAACCAAAGATCTGAGGTTTAAAAGACTGGCTTTCCAATTATAACCACCCACTGCAGATGTGCTGAAGAGGTAAACAATTGCTCAACAAAAACAACCAAACTACATACTTGAAATAAATCTACACAAAATTTACTTAAAACATATTTGACACACTGATAAATTTATGTTCACAGATTTGTGTACAATCCTGTCCTTTTTATGCAAAATTAACACTTCACAGGATGGATATTTTGCAACTTCATTTACTCAATTAATTGTCCAACAGCTCATTTTTGTTTTCTCAACCAAGTTCAAACTTCATATACAACCGTAAAATCTGGACTGTACAATATCAGTAGTTTGAAATGTTTTTGAATCGGGTACATGGATCAGCAGGTTTGCTCCTACCCTAAACCTATTCCATTACTTAATAAAATAATGGCTAATGTGGATTCAAATTCCATCCACCTGCCTTTAATCTAAATCCTTCACGCAGCTAGCAAAAATCTGGAAATCTCAGATTTAAACATTAACTGTGCTAGAATCTGTTCTTTGAGAGCATATCTTTATAGGCGATCCCCATGATATGGATGGAAGGAGGGTGGTGGTTTCAATTATAGATTGTAGGTTAGAGACACAGCCTGGAAATAGGCCCTTTGGCCCTTCAAGTCTACACTACCAGTGATAACCCATATACTAGTTCTATCCTACACACGAAGGACAATTTTCAGAAGCCAATTACCCTATAAACTTGCAGGTCTTTGGGTTAATGGGAGGAAACTGGAGCATCCCAAAGAAAACCTATGCAATCATAGGGAGAACGTACAAACTCCGTACAGACAGCACCCGTAGTCACGATCAAACCTGGGTCTCTGGTGCTGTAAGGTGCAAATCTACCATATGAAGCTGCTTCATCAGCACATTCCTCGAGAAATGTATTTGGAAATAAAATCAATTTTGCATTGATTTATTTATTTTCTTCTACATGAGTTCCTTGAGTGATTTGTGAATTCTGGAAGGGTGAATTTCCATAAACCAAATGCCCATAACACAGGGTCACCCACACTAACATTTGCATGAAGAATTGTTTCTTATCTTCTCTTCTGAATGTCTTGGCTCCAATTTGAATATCTGTCTCCATGAAGCAGGCAAAATGTGTAGGAAGGAACTGCAGATGCTGGTTTACACCGAAGATGTACACAAAAAGCCGGAGTAACTCAGTGGGTCAGGCAAGCATCTCTGGAGAAAAGGAATAGGTGACGTTTCAGGTTGAGAAGAAGGGTCTTGACCCAAAACGTTACCTATTCCTTTTCTCCAGAGATGCTGCCTGACCTGCTGAGTTACTCCAGCTTTTTGTGTCTATTTTCCTTGCAGTAGACTACTGTTTCAATTGAAGACTTCAAATAAATTATGCTCACAAAAACAGGTATTTTTGTCCAACTCATCCATGCTGACCGAGATGACCCATGTAAGGTAGTCCCATCTGTCTATGTTTGGTTCATATCCCTCTAAACCTTTCCTATTCATGTGCCTGTCCAAATGACTTCTCTTTATATTGTAAATTCTTAACACTCATCAGCTACCTTGAACCTTTATATAGTAAAATCTTAACAATCTTAACAATCATCAGCTACACTGATCCTACCTGTTCACACTTTAGTAATATCCATTCTACTTCAGTTGAAAATGAATTTAATTAATCTCATACAATTGCCTTGAAATCCATCTGCCAAAGCTCACACAACATATATCAATGTCCCACCATATTTTTTTGCTCCTGTATATTCCATTTGGAGAATTTAGAATATGGAGAAAATTGAATCTCTAGTAGAAATAATGGCATCTTTATTGCAATAACTTGGTTTTCCCCCTTAATAGTTTCATACATGTATCTACTGGGAGAAATTGACCTAAATAAGCATGTTATTCTCAAAGTAATTGACCTACTCATTAGATTTAAATTTCAGTGGAAAATGTACATTAGCAGGGTGGCACGGCGGCGCAGCTGTAGAGTTTCTCGCCTACTGCGGCATAGATCCAGGATCAATCCCGACTATGGGTGTTGTCTGTACGGAGTATGTACATACTTCCTGTGACCACGTGGGTCTTCTCCGGGTGTTCCAGCTTCCTCCCACACTCTAAAGACGTACAGGTTTGTAGGTTAACTGTCTCCGGTAAAAATTGTAAATCGTCCTTCGTGTGTAGGACAGTGTTAATATATGGGGTGATGACTGGTCAGCGCAGACTCGGTGGGCCAAAGGGCCTGTTTCCGCGCTGTACCTCTAAACTAGACATCAATTAATCAAATGCCTACAGTGAGTTTAATGTCAGTTGAAGATAAATGTTTGTCAGGTCACAGGGGAATGATCTCTGGTTTTGTCAATGAGGTTTGACAAGGAGGACAAGGAGCACCTTCGATCGATGTCTCATACAAAAGATGTTACATCCAATACAGCAGTGGTCCTTTAACATTGGTTTGCTTAATATGAATAATGTTTTATACATTTCTTAGGAGAGTCGTGGCAAGAGATTGAAAGATGATTGGATTCTGAGAAGCAAGCAGCAAACAATGACATTAACATGTGTTTGCCTCTGGGAACAATACTTCAGCTAGCCAGAATAAGATTGGGTAACTCACCTATCAATGAAGCCTGGTGCTCACATTCTCAGAACATAAAGTGAATTTTGAAGATATGCACTGAACAATACAACACAGTTGGGGTTCGTATGATGAGCAGATAAGGTAAGAAAAACAAGCTCACCTGTGAACATTTTTGTCACCATTTTACTTTGCCTCCTGGAAGAGCAGACAAGCATTAGCCATGGTGGGAAAAAGTCATGATGAGATGCTAGAAGCTCTGCAATAGTTCTTGTCAAGCCTGTTGGCCTTTGCTCTCCTTCAGCATAATTGCAGCCTTCATCAACTGAGTCCACAACAATGAAGAGATTTTGCTGAGGTGGTTTTATTCCCAAAAGTGGCAAAAGCACACACCTTAAAGAAGGAAACATGAGACAGGTTACTCAAATCTCACACATCTTTGAAAATGCAATTCCTTAAGCTAATGATACAAAAATAAGTGAGTTAACAAATTATAAGAATGCAGCAAGAAACCTGGATAGGGAGAGAGATAGATTAAGTGACCGGCAAGCACATAGTTAACAAGTTGATTGACTAGAGTATAATATATGAAAATATGTGGCTATCCATTTTGGATGAAAGACTCGAAGAAAAAGGATAAGACTATAAAACGTTGACTGTACAAGGATCCGAGGGTCTTAGTGTAAGATACATAGGTACAGCAAGTAATTACAAAGGGTAATCGAATATTGGTCTTTATTACACAGGATATAAAGTACAAAAACAGAGGTTTTGATGCAATGGTACAGGGTAATGTTGTGCTGCACTTGGAATACTGCGTAAGTTTTAGTCTCATATTTAAGAAAGAATGTAACTGCATTTAGACAGTACAGAGAAGATTCACTCCATTGAAGGGTAAGCAGATTGAAGAAAGTTACGCAGATTGAAGAGGATTATACAAATTAAAGAAGGCTAAGCAGATTGAAGAAGGTTAAGCAGATTTATAAACTTCAGAAGATTGAACCACTCACTGCAGTTTATGAGGATCTGAAGGTGTTTGGTAAAGAGGATGCAGAGATGACGTTTCCCCCATTTGGGTTACTTAGAATAAGAGCATAGTTTCACACAATTTTATTAAAGTTAATGAGTTGAGGGATCCCTGTCCCCTGCATTGTACAAAGTTGAACTTTCATCTGATAGAGAAATTCCTTTAAACATCATTTTGATATAAAACTTTTGTTTAAAGGCAAAATTGTATCTCATTGGGAATGTGCACTGACCCGACTGTAAATATTTGAATTATTTCATGTGCACATGCAATATTTGGTTCAGAAAATAATTAATTATTCATGAATTAGTTATAACTGTTTGATTACCTTATAGACAATTTCATATTCCTTTGCAGAAGTACAAGATAGATGCATCTTATTTGTAAAATAAATATTTTTTAAAATGTCATTTATGTCTCACAAGCAAATTGAAGCAACAAGTTAAATGTTAGGCAAAATCACAAATAATTATTTACTTTAGATATATACACAACTGGGGGAACCTATGTGTCATCTGGATTCTGACAAAGGTTTGTCAACTTTTCATGTCAACTCTGCTTTTCCCAGAAGCCATATGACCTGTTGACTATTCCAGCACTTTCTGTTTTTATTTAAGGTTTCTAACAATCACTGTATTTCACTTTTATATTACTACTGCATAAAAATTGTCCACCTTTAGGAGAGAAAAACCAGGAAGCTAACGATTTAAAAAGAAACCACAGATCACATTCAATTTGTGATTAAGTACCCTGTGCTCATTGACGTGTACTGCCAGGGCATATAAGGAATTTGTGCTTAATGTTTGAATTAAAATATTAATATATTTTCCAAATCAAAACATCTCAAATACTTTATTCTAGTGTCTCAAAACTTACTGACGATATAAATAAAAACTATGAAAGAGAAATAAGCCAACAGAATTGGCAGCATTGTGTCACAGCAAAGAGTGCTTCTGCCAAAAATTTTAATATGACCTGCGTTTGACCCTGACCTCCAATAGTCTCCGTGGAATCTGCAGAAGCTTTTTGCGACTAAATGGATTCCCCCCCAGGTGCTCTGGTTTCCTCCCATATCCAAAAGACCTGCCTAATGCTATTTGGCTATTGTAAATTGCTGCTGGTGTTGGTGGATGATAGGAGAAATTAGAGGGAGTTAATGAATACGTTGAGAGAATATGTTACAGGGAAATAAGATGAGGAGATGGGATTGATTGGATTGCTTTTTGAGCCAGCATAGATTTAATGGGCCAAATAGGCTTTGTTTATATCACAGAGATATAATATGATAAAAAGTATCAAAACCAAAGAATCACACAGTCAATAGTCAATAGTCAATGGTCGTTTATTTGTCACATACACATAAATGTGTAGTGAAATGAAACATTACCCGCAGTTGAACAATAAGACCAATAAGAATAATCAATAAAAATGCAATAACACATACAATCACAAACTAACACCAAACAAAAAGAAACATCCATCACAGTGAGTCTCATCCAGTCCCTCCTCACTGTGATGGAAGGCCACAATGTCTTTTCTCTTCCCTGCCATCTTGACCCGCGGTCAGGCTGTTGGAGTTGCCATATCGGGGCAGTCGGGGCTCCCGAAATTGAAGCCCCCGCTGGTCTGTGAAAATCCCGCGGCCTATTCCAGGCCGCGCCGGACGGTGAAAGGTCCACGGCCTATTCCAGGCCACGCTGGACGGTGAAAGGTCCGCGGCGGGCCGACCCAAGCCCTGCGATTCGGGGCGGGCGAACACGCTGTCGCTGCCGCTGCCGGAGCTCCCGATGTCGGCCCCCACCCAGGAGAGGCAACAGCCATAGAAAGAAACGCCAGTCCAAATTTCGCATCAATGATGTTCATCAGAAGGGAATGTGGGAAAAAAAAAGTTTAATTTGCTAAAAGGGGAGGGATGGAAAAGAATCGAGTGCAAAATAATGAAAAATATTGCAAAGGAAATTACATTTGAAGCACTGTAGACACTTTCATGTGGCAACATGCAGATCAAAATTATCACGGTAACTGTTATAGACACTCTGGGTTACCCCATTTATGTTCCTAAAAACTGTAAGCTGCTTTCTTTGTAAGTTAGAAACATCGTCTTCTATGGCTACCCGTATTGTTCTTTCAATTCATGTTCTTTCAATTCATCAAATATACTCCAAAACACTACTCACAGTTAAACAAATGAAATATATACTGTATCCAAACATTAATGAACACCACAAAAAAATATTATTACTACCTTGATGTTTTAAAAATGTAAGAAGAAATTGTTTTGATTACAGATAGAGCAGGAAGTAATGATGATGATGGTTGGAGTGTTTTTGGAGAAGCCAGTACACTAGCATTTTCTCTGCTATAAAACATTGTTAAACTGATTTGTGCATTCTTCACCTAAATGACTCAGTTATTTTGTAAAATCAATGTAAATAATGGGGCATTTTCAGTTCCAACAGCAGACCCATTGCTGCTCTAATGTTCTCTTCCTGGAATCCAACAGCAAATATGGTTGTCCGTGGTTTACCCAGCTCTCAGGTACAAACACACCTATCCCCATTCAAATCAATGTGAGTCATTGGTGGCCACAGACAAGTAGTCTTTTGTTATTGACGTTAACTTCAATATTTTAAATCAACTGCAGTACATGAAAGTGTCTACAGTGCTTCCAATGTAATTTCCTTTGCAATATTTTTCATTTATTTTAGAAAACGAAAATATGTCTCAAGACTTCGACATTTGCAGTCAGCAGCACACACACACACACACACACACACAGTGCACAAGTCTGGGGGGTATGGCTTTGCTAGCTGTCAAAGGAGTTCTGTGAATGCAGCAGGGCATCTGTGTCAAGGAAGCCCCAGTATTAATCTGGACTCTTCAGAGAAATGCCGCACTGAGAGAAGCAAGTTGGAAGAACTTGGAAGAACTCAGACTGAAGAAGGGTCTCGACCCGAAACGTCACCCATTCCTTCTCTCCTGAGATGCTGCCTGACCTGCTGAGTTACTCCAGCATTTTGTGAATAAATACCTTCGATTTGTACCAGCATCTGCAGTTATTTTCTTATACTACCTGAAGCAAGTTGGAAAATCAATAGTACAGTTGTAGTCAATGATCTTGGAGCAATGAACCATTTGCTACATTAAGTAATGGTACAGCCCTTCCAGTATTTGAACATGTTAACGTTTAGGGTCATGTCCTATGACACATGTAAAAGGAATGTTGATGGTAACCACATCGAATTCCAAATAAAAATGTATATTCACTATTGTATTTGCTAACTAAACTTTCAAATCAGTTTTTAGGAAACATGCAAGACTTGAAGATAAGCATGTGCAGGAAGGATTATTCCTGGTTATTTGAGGAACAAATAAATGGTTTGTTATTTGATGAACAATCTATATTACGTGTCACTTAAAAATGAATTTTCCATATAAACTTTCACATTTCTGCACAGGAAGAAAGTTGCAATTGCTTATAAACAAAAAGTGCTAATGTGTTCTATCCAAGACAGTGTAACCATAGATCCGACCAAAATTCCTCTTTGGATCAAAAGTGTAATTAATTTCTAGATAATTGAAACCAGGGATACAAAGAGTCTGATGAAGGGTCCCAACCTGAAATATCTATCTTTCTTCTCCAGAGATGTTTCCTGATCTGCTAAGTTTCTCCAGCACTTTGTGATTTTTTTGTAAACCAGCATCTGCAGTTCCCTGTCTCTCCATATAATCATCCAATGGATCTGTTACTTTCAATATTTTAACTCTGAGGAAATAGTATCCCTGTGTTTACCCTATTAAGTCACATAGTCAGTCAGTCATACAGCATAGTCAGGCCCCTTAGCCCACACCGACCATCAAGCACCTATGTACACCATTTTATTCTCCCCATATTTCCATCAAGTTCCACTTGATTCTTTATCTCACCTACACTCTCTGGGCAATTCACAATGGCCAAATCATATGTTTTTTGGGATGTTGGAGGAAATCAGAACATCCAGGTGAAACCTTGTAGTCACATAACAAAGGGTACAAACACCACACAGACAGCACCAGTCAGGATTGCGCAGGAGAGGGAGGAATCCCCATCATTTCAGCCTACAGCCCAACTGCCACGCTCCCTTGATTTATTTGCATTCATAACTGTGCAGGTAGCAATAGGTCTAAAAAAGATCAGTTGATCTGAAAGCTGCTTTGATTTAGTGGTGGTTGACAGGAGACATTCAACATTATGTCGAATAACTTTCTGAATGTTGCAATGGATAGATAACAAGTAGATGCATTCATAAAAGTCTGTTTTAATAGGAGCAACGCACAAAACGTCTCTCCTGAGCCATTTCTTTTTTTGTACACCGAATACTGATCCCCGAGGCAAAAATTATAAAAAGAGATGGAGTAATTCAAGAGGGACAGGCAACATCCTTGAAGAACATGTCTTGGTAATGTTTCAGGTCAGGACCTTACTTTAGGTGTCTAAGGAGAGTCCCAACCCGATGCTGCCTGATCCACTGAGTGATTCCAGAACTTTTTTGGGTAAATTAGCATCTGTAGTTACCCATTTATTCTCTATTTTCTGTTCATGGTCTGTCCGTGCCACTATATTGCCTCAATTCCATATGCTCTAATCTAAGTGGCAATTTATCAAAGGCCTTTTAAAAATCCAAATAATCAACACCCACTGGTTTTCCCCTTATCTATTTTACAAACTGCAAACTCAAAAATATCTTTATAAATTTGCCGTCAGATTTCCCACCAAAAATCAACGACTGTTCAAATCTGTTATTTTTTGCAAATAACAAACAGTAGAGTCGCATATATTGTCTTATAATCTATAGAAGCTGTTCTAGAATTCACACAATTTTGGAAAATATCCCAATTCACGGGGCCTCTTTTACATCAGCGACATAAAGCACAGACTAGGCAACCATTCCACCAAACATTTGCACTCTGTCTGCCAAATCCTGTTGGAGCACTCATATTCAAAATGGAAAAAACATTGGTTTTATAGTATGGTTGTCAAAAATACACTACTATATTAAATATGATTTATAAAATATAAAAAGCACTCTAGCATGCCAAATATAGATTAAATAATTGCAGAATGCAATGTTCTAAACAAAATATTTTACAATATTATTTTTTTATTAACTCTATTGACATGACTTCAAAATAATGATTTCATTGGTATTTAGGTTTAAAGTTTCAATTCAATTGATTCAGCATATGCAGTTATTTGCACTGCTCATGTTTCAAAACAAAATCATAGTATTTCACCCATGACCTTCTGTAACATGATTTAATGAATAAATTTAATGTTTTATTTATTCAGTAATATTCTCAACTACGTTACTCTCCCAAGCAGCTACACTATATAATGAAGTGGGTAAATTACAATCTTACAAACAAAATGTAATGTTATCACATTTGAAGGGTTTAAAAATTGTACATCTGTTGAACTTTCATTCAATGCTTTTTTTTCCCCACAAGTAACCAATTTAAACATTATTGACATGATAAGATACATCATTATATTGCCAAAGTATAGAACATGGCATACATATTTAAAATGCATGAACATAAATACAAGTACACAATGCATAGGTCGATATGCCCCTGTACATATACATATATATACATATATATACACGCAATACATTTATAGCCTTTTATCGATTGCTACTCGTTCTTGTAGTTGTAAGCAGTGCAGCAAGATAGCAAGTTTAGCAGGTCAATATTAATTTCTTAGTGTCAATTAGTGTATGCGTGTAACCCTTCTTTCCCTTAACCTTTCAAATCTGAAGAAAGATCATTCTCTGACTTTTGAGCTTGTTTTTTTATGAACATATCGTACTTAAACTTACTAACAATATTTTTTTACAATTAGTGCAAAAATGTAAGATTTGGATAATATATTTTCAGTAAATTTGCCACAAAATGGATTTATGCACGTGTTATTGACTACAATATAATTTCTTCCATTAAATGAAGCTGAATGGAATGTTATGATTATGTAATTAGACAAAAATAGTGGGAGGTGACTATGGATCATGGACACCAGCATTGATCTGATGGGATGAATGGCATGTTTCCACAGTACTCTGTATATAATCTAAAATGTAACGTGTCATTCATTCTTCTAAGAAGTTCAAACCTAGCTTTGCCAGTTTCTATTTTTTTTACCTATGATCAGAAGACTTGCATCAAGTCACAAATCACATTTTTTGTGAATACAATTTAAAGGCATAACAAGGACTTAAGACAATTTTGAAATAAACAATAGACAATAGGTGCAGGAGTAGGTCATTCGGCCCTTCGAGCCAGCACCACCATTGAATGTGATCATGGCTGATCATTCTCAACCAGTACCCTGTTCCTGCCTTCTCCCCATACCCCATGACTCTGCTATCCTTAAGAGCTAGCTCTATCTAGCTCTCTCTTGAATGCACTCAGAGAATTGACCTCCACTGCCTTCTGAGGCAGTGAATTCCACAGATTTACAACTCTCTGACTGAAAAAGTTTTTCCTCATCTCCGTTCTAAATGGCCTAGCCCTTATTCTTAAACTGTGGCCCTGGTTCTGGACTCCCCCAACATTGGGAACATGTTTCCTGCCTCTAACGTGTCCAACCCCTTAATAATCTCATGTTTCGATAAGATCCCCTCTCATCCATCTAAATTCCAGTGTGTACAAGCCTAGCCGCTCTAGTCTTTCAACATATGACAGTCCCGCCATTGCAGGAATTAACCTAGTAAAGCTACGCTGCACGCCCTCAATAGCAAGAATATCCTTCCTCAAATTTGGAGACCAAAACTGCACACAGTACTCCAGGTGCAGTCTCACTAGGGCCCTATACAACTGCAGAAGGACCTCTTTGCTCCTATACTCAACTCCTCTTGTTATGAAGGCCAACATTCCATTGGCTTTCTTCACTGCCTGCTGTACCTGCATGCTTCCTTTCAGTGACTGATGCACTAGGACACCCAGATCTCGTTGTACGTCCCCTTTTCCTAACTTGACACCATTCAGATAATAATCTGCCTTCTTATTCTTACCACCAAAGTGGATAACCTCACACTTATCCACATTAAACTGCATCTGCCATGCATCCGCCCACTCACAATCTGTCCAAGTCACCCTGCAACCTCATAGCATCTTCCTCACAGCTCACACTGCCACCCAGCTTTGTATCATCTGCAAATTTGCTAATGGTACTTTTAATCCCTTCATCCAAGTCATTAATGTATATTGTTCCAGCATTCCAGCAAATGGAATTGTTCCAGCACTCTGCACCATGTTCATCTTTAATTTTCATGTTTTATGCTTCAGAACCATTCCGAGGCAACCTAAAAAAATCTTTAGAAGAAATATTGACACATCATAAATCCATGGCTATTTGAACAGGTAGAAGACAATCAGTAATAAATGCCTCAATATCTCAATTTCAACATACTACCAGAAACTACCATGCTGCTCATTACGCAAGTGTATATCCATTGAGTTAGATCTTATGACCTAACACTAGGTGAAATTAGTCATCTAGATCCATAGTTAGGAGACACAAGGAAATGCAGATGCTGTAATCTTGCGTGGAACACAAAGTCCCGGAGTAACTCAGTGTGTCAGAAACCATCTCATGGACAGGAAGGCCCTGCAGAGAGTAGTGCGTTCGGCAGAACGCACCATGGGAACTACACTCGCCACCTTGCAGGACCTATACATCAGGAGGTGTAGATCGAGAGCAAGCAAGATTATGAGGGACCCCTGCCACCCCAGCAATGGACTGTTCCAGCTGCTATGGTCAGGCAAGCGCCTCCACTGTCACGCTGTAAAAACGGAGAGGATGAGACGGAGTTTCTTCCCACACGCCATCAGGACTGTTAACTATTATAACTCCAGGGACTAAATTTTGTCTTCTCTGTATTAACTTTAATTTATATGCTGTTGTAGTGAGTCCAAAACGAGCGATGTTATCAAAAGACTTTATTCTTGGTTAAAAACCGTGACAAGACGCAACGCACTTACTTTGGACACACACTACTTAACTAGCTAATATAATCTAATCTCATCTCTCCAGTTTGGCGCCAGACACAACTATACCTCGCGCTCCCGCACCACGTGACCCGTTAGCCCAACCTAGGGTTCGAGACCCCCCCGCCAATCCGTATGTCCCTACATGACCCCCCCAGAACCCTCCCAGAACGCGTAGGAAGGGGGGAAACCGATACCGCCAACGTGACGGGAGGCGGGGAGGGCGCCGCCGCCAGAGGCGATGGAGGGGGCACGGAAGCGGAGGGCGTAGGCGACGGAGAGCGCTTTATCGGGAACGGCGGCCCGGGCCCAACCATAGGCGGCGGGGGGCCGAGAGGTGGCAAACAAGGCGCTGCTGGCGGGACCAGTGGGGCGGCCACCGGCCGGCCCCTGTGCGGAGGCTGGGCCGCCGACACAGGGAGGTCCTGGTCCAAATGGGCCGGCTTGAGCCGGGATACCGAAACGAGCTCCTGGCGATTGCCCACCTGCAAGGTGAAGGTGACAGCCCCTCTTTTAAGCACCTGGAACGGGCCCTGATAAACCGGCTGAAGAGGGGGGCGGTGGGAATCTTTCCGAAGGAACACGAAATCGCAGTCCCGCAAGTCCGACGGGATGTGGACTGCCGTGCTTCCGTGCCTGGAGGTCGGGACTGGAGCCAGGGAACCCACCCGTGCCCGGAGGGAACCCAACACCGACGTGAAGGGCGGCGGCAAGGCGGGGGCGGAAGGGAGAATGTCACCCGGCACCCGCAGGGGCGAACCGTAGACGAGCTCGGCCGAGGATGTGCCTAGCTCGGCCTTTGGGGCCGTACGAATGCCGAGGAGGACCCAAGGCAGCTGGTCAGCCCAATCGTGGCCGGTCAGTCGGGCACAGAGGGACGCCTTCAGCTGCCAATGGAAACGCTCCACCATCCCGTTGGATTGGGGATGGTAGGCGGTGGTCTGCTGTAAACGAGACCCATACAACTGTGCCAGTGCGGCCCAGAGGGAGGAGGTGAACTGGGCTCCCCGATCTGTGGTGATGATAGCCGGGACGCCGAAACGGGCAACCCAATGCAACGCCAGGGCCCGTGCACAGGAGGCCGCCGAGGTGTCCGACAATAGGAGCGCCTCCGGCCAACGTGTATACCGATCCACCACCGTCAGCAGATGAGTATAACCCCTGGAATAGGGCAATGGACCCACCAAATCCACGTGGAAGAAACGGACTGGGGGAACCTCGAATCTCTGGTATGGGGGCTGGACATGGCGATGAAGTTTGGAGGTCTGGCACGGAATGCAGGCACGTGCCCAGGCCGCCACCTGCTTCCGCAGGCCGTGCCAGACAAACCGGGCGGCCACCATGGCTGAAGTCGCCCTGATGGACGGATGTGCCAGACCATGAATGGCCTCAAAAACCTTACGCCGCAGGGCGGCAGGCACCACCGGGCGAGGGCGTGGGAGGGAAACGTCGCACCACAACTTGGTACCTGTGGGGCCACACGCCACCTGTTCCAAACGCAGTCCCTAGGCTGTGGAGGCGTACACCCCGGCAGTTCCTTCCAGGCGCTGAGCCTCCGCTAGCTCCTGGAAATCCACCTGTCCGCCTACCACGGCTACGGAGGGAATGGCCGGCCGGGACAGGGCATCAGCAACAGCATTAAGCCTACCCGCAATATGACGGACATTGGTGGTAATTTCCGAAATCAGGGTGAGGTGCCGCTGCTGGCGAGCCGACCACGGATCAGAAACCTTAGCAAACGCGAATGTCAGAGGTTTGTGATCCGTGTAGGCCACAAAAGAACGGCCTTCCAAAAAATAACGGAAGTGGCGGACTGCTGAATAGAGGGCCAGGAGCTCCCTATCAAACGCACTATATTTGAGCTCGGCTCGCGAGAGCTGCCGGCTGAAAAACGCCAGGGGCTGCCATTGACCTTCGACCTGCTGCTCCAAAACCCCACCCACCGCCACGTCTGAGGCGTCCACCGTCAGCGCCGTGGGGGCGGAGGAGCGCGGGTGCACCAGCATGGTGGCGTTGGCGAGGGCCTGTTTGACCGCGACAAAAGCCGTCTCTGCAGCTGTGGACCATACCAACTCAGCGGGGTTACCCGCGAGGCATTGAAAAAGGGGGCGCATGACCCGAGCTGCTGCAGGCACGAACCGGTGATAAAAGTTCACCATGCCCACGAATTCCTGCAAACCCTTGATGGTAGTAGGGCGTAGAAAAGAGCGTACCGCGTCCACCTTAGCTGGCAAAGGAGTGGCACCGGCCGGTGTAACCCGGTGACCCAAAATATCTTCCGCCGACAGGCCGAATTGGCATTTGGCCGGGTGCAGAATCAGGCCGTGGTCCTGCAGCCTCTGGAATATAGTGCGGAGGTGGACTAAGTGCTCCTGGACCGAACGGCTGGCAATCAAAATGTCATCGAGGTAAATAAACACGAACGGCAAACCTCGACCCACACGGTCCATCAGATGCTGGAATGCCTGAGCTGCGTTTTTAAGGCCGAAAGGCATGCGCAACCACTCAAACAACCCGAACGGAGTAATGGTAGCCGTCTTTGGAATGTCCGGCGGGTGGACTGGGATCTGATGATATCCCCACACTAAATCGATCTTTGAAAAAATTGTAGCCCCTCCAGGCTGGCTGAGAAGTTCTGTATGTGCGGAATCGGGTAGCGGTCCGGCCGTGTTGCCGCGTTAAGTCGTCGGAAATCCCCACATGGTCTCCACCCCCCAGATGCTTTGGAAACCATATGCAAGGGGGAGGCCCACGGACTACTTGAAGGCCGCACAATTCCCAGCCTCTCCAAGTTCAGGAACTCCTCTCGAGCCATGGCCAGCTTTTCGGGTGGGAGGCGCCGTGCCCGGGCAAAAACCGGCGGCCCCTCGGTCGGAATGAAATGCACGACCCCATGCTTCTCGGAAGGTGCATCGAACCGCTGAACGAGGAGCTGCGGGAAATCCGCTAGGACCGCATCGAACTGACCGGGGGCCGTGGTGATGGCCTGGATCGCTGAACTGGGTGGGGCGGCGCTTGGAGGGGCCGCAGGCCCCGTACTTCGGGGCCGTACGCCAGCCGAGGGCTGCAGGCCCCTACCGCGGATGTCTACGACCAATGAAAACGACCATAGGAAATCTGCACCCAAAATGGCCTGGCCCACATCCGCCACAATGAAATCCCAACGGTAGGTCCTGGATTCGAAGGACAGGGACATAGCCCTTTTACCGTAAGTGCGGACGGGGCTACCGTTCACCGCAATGAGGGGCGGCCTCTTCCCTCCCGCTTGAACTTCGCAGTCATAGGGAGGCACAATACTCACAACCGCTCCCGTATCCACTAGAAAAACGATCCCGGTACCTTGGTCCGTCGCATAGAGGGGGCAATTACGGCCAATCGAGACTGCCTCTACATTCGATCGGCCCAGGCATTTCCCGGAAACGCACACGGGGCTCTGCAGCTTCGGGCCTCACTGCCCCACCGCCGATGGAAGAAACACTAGCCGCGCCTATTCGGCCCTGTTGCTTGAGCCCGCGACCAATAAATATGTTCCGCAGCCCCTTCTTGGCGGGCTGACTGCAAAATAGCGGCCGATGCGTCGCTCTCTCGGCCGCTCCACCGACTGCCGCTGGGCCTCGAGACCCGATTAACCGAGTCGTCTCGGGTGTGCCGCTCCCTGACGAGCGCGCCGGCTTTCTCGGCGAACGCTACCGGATCTTCAAACGATACGTCGGCCAACACTAGCCTGACGTCCCGGGGTAGTTTCTCCCGAAAAGCCGCTTCAAAAACCATGCATGGCTGATGGTCGCCCACCAAGGTCAGCATCTCGGTCATCAACTCCGACAGTAGCCGCTGCCCCAGCTCTGGTAAATGGAGGAGCTTCAGAGCCCGCTGGTTCTGGCTCCAGCCGAAAGTCCTCAGTAGGAGCCTCTTGAGCCCCACGTACTGCTCCGTTTGGGGTGGACTGGTCAGGTATTGACTGACCCGCGCAGCCACCTCCGCCTGCAGACAGCTCACCAGGTGGTGGAACCTCTCCTGGTCTTTCTCCACCCTCTTAAGATGGAACTGGGATTCCGCCTGCACAAACCACAGGTGCGGCTGATGGGCCCAGAACGGCGGTAGGTGAACCTCGCCCGCGCTCGCTCCCACCTGTGACATTCTGCGTGTTCGATTCAGATCTTACGTTTGGGGTCACCAATGTAGTGAGTCCAAAACGAGCGATGTTATCAAAAGACTTTATTCTTGGTAAAAACCGTGACAAGACGCAACGCACTTACTTTGGACACACTACTTAACTAGCTAATATAATCTAATCTCATCTCTCCAGTTTGGCGCCAGACACAACTATACCTCGCGCTCCCGCACCACGTGACCCGTTAGCCCAACCGAGGGTTCGAGACCCTCCCGCCAATCCGTATGTCCCTACACTGTAACTGTAATTCTTTTTTTGCACAATCCGCAGGCATTGCCACTTTCATTTCACTGCACATCGTGTATGTGTATGTGACAAATAAACTTGACTTGACTTGATGTTTCAGGTCTGGGCCCTTCTCCAGACTGTATAGTTAAGCAGCTATGGATGCAGGTCACACCCGAGGTCAATGCCCGAAATGAAGCAACAAGAACACAGTGCCATAAATAGTTTAATGACCCTGTTTGCACGATCATGTTATGTACAGAATGACCATGTATCAAGCAATGTCTATGACTAATCAAACAACTGATCTCATACAGTACTCTACACACACCTGCCATTCTCAAAGAAACAATCTATATAAACCAGAACTCGCGACAAACACTCATTTGTCCCATCACATCCCCAACTACTTCAACTCTTACACTAAGCTATTTAAGTCATGGCAGACATGATGCAAGACACTCACAAATACACAAAAGGTTCAAGAAAAATCATATGCTGGAGATTTAAAACAAAGACAAAAAAGTACTGAAAATAATCAACAAGTCAGTTAAGGCGTGTAGGAAAATAACTACAGATACTGGTTCAAATTGAAGGTAGACGCAAAATGTTGGAGTAACTCAGCGGGTCAGGCAGCATCTCAGGAGAGAAGGAATGGGTGGTGTTTCGGGTCGAGACCCTTCTTCAGACTGAAGACGGGTCTCGACCCGAAACGTCACCCATTCCTGCTCTCCTGAAATGCTGCCTGACCCGCTGAGTTAATCCAGCATTTTGTGTCTACCTTCAACAAGTCAGTTAATGTCTTGGAGGGAAAAACAGAATTAATTTTTCAGGTCAATAATATTCATCACAAGTTTATGATAGAAAGTTAACCTGAAATGTTAATGGTGTTTCTCCATTCAGATCCATTGAATATTTCCAACATTCTACAATTTTACCTCATCTACACACTTATCTTCTATGTGCAAAGGCAGGTGGGATATAATTAGCACCAACAACTGACTGGCCGAGGGAGGGAAGTATTATCATGTTAGCCAAGTAGCTTGGAGGGAAATGTGTGCTTGCCATGATTAGCAATGTTGTCAATGGTGGCCAATAGTGGCACAAACATCACTCAAGATAGTTATCTAGATCCACAGACAGGAGACACAAGGAACTGCAGATGCTGGAATCTTGAGTAGAACACAAAGTGTTGGAGTAACTTAGATGTTCAGGCAGCATCTGTGGAGGACAAGGATATGTGACGTTTCAGGTCAGGACCCTTCTTCAGATTCCATAGTTAAGCCATTGGGGGTGGCGGTCACACCTGAATGCCTGAAATGAAGCCTCAAGAACAGAGTGCCAGAAGCAGTTTAATGAACTTACATGCACAATCATGGTTTGTACAGACATGAAGCAATGTCTGTGAATGATAAAACTAATAGATTAGATAAGATAGACAATATCTAACTTACAGCCCCACGTGTAAAATGGGATTAGTATAAATGAGTGCAAATTATTGCAGATGTGTTGGGCCGACAGGCCTGTTTTTTGTTTTGTAAACTTCATGACGCCACAATTTGATCTCAAACCTGCCTTCTTGAGGTAGCACCTCATGTAGAGAATTTTGAGAGTTTTTTTTTTTTTTTTAATCAAAAATATTTATTCAAATATTAAAATAACATATACAATACAATAAAACCAAAACAGAACCCATCACCAGAATATTATACAAACAAATATACCAATTGAAACTATTATACAATTATATTACAATTCCCATCCAGGATACATCCAATCCCCCGCGGTGCCCAGCGGCCCCGGAAATCCTCCAGGGTGCCCGTGGACAGCGCGTAGTCCCTCTCCAACACCACCCGGGCGCGGATGTAACCCCGGAAAAGGGGTAGGCAGCTGGCTCAGGCAGAGCCCTCTTCCGCCTGGCGCCGTGAGTCGCGGATGGCTAGCTTGGCCTGGCCCAGGAGCAACCCAACAAGTACATCTTCGGCCCTACCCTCTCCCCTACGCACAGGGTGTCCAAAGATGAGGATGGTGGGTGAAAAATGCAGCCAAAAAGCAAGGAGCAGCCCCTTTAGATATTGGAACAGGGGCTGCAACCTCACACACTCCATGTACACGTGGTACACAGACTCTTCCAACCCGCAGCAGTGGCAGGCGGCTGGCGAGTCTGTGAACCGCGCGAGGAACAGGTTGCAGGGGACTCCTCGGTGCAATACCTTCCACCCCAGGTCCCCGATGCTAATTATCCATCACTGACCTAGCAATGAAAAATTGGCATGCGGCCTCCAGACTTCTTCTGTCTGAGGTCAACAATCACATTTTTGTTACAGCATTCAACCAGGTGTTCTATCTATCCCCAGTATATTGACTGATCACTATCTGTGATTCAGCCAACAACTGTGATGTCACCGACAAATTTGTAGATGGCATTAGATCTGTGCTCGTCCACCACATATGGGTTTAAAGAGAGTAGAGCGCTTGGCAAGGCACACAGCCCTGAGGTGCATCTCTTTTTATCATCAGTGAGGAGATGCTGTTACTGAACTGCACTGATTGAGATCTACTGAGGTGAAAATCTGGAACCCAGTGGCAAAGAGAGGTTCAAAGGAACAAATCTTGGAGTTTGGTGATGAGTGTGGAAGGAATGATTGCGCTGAATTCTGGGCTGTAGACGATGAACAGCACCCAATATGTATATAATTGAGGGGTATAAAATCACAAAGAGCTCAGATAGAATACATAGATAGGATCCATTTTCTTTGTGTGAAAATGAGGGACGTAGATTTAGATATATTGGTAGAAGGATAAGTGATAGGATGTGTGAAGTATTTTTATTTATCCAGAAAATGGAAAGGATTTGATTCTTCACCTGAAAGGGTGATAGAAAAAGAACCCTCACCAATTTAAAAATTATCTGGGGGTTTGAATTCTGCAAGGAGAGAGATCAAAAGGTGAAAAGTGATAATATGCTGGATAACTCTTTCTCGAACAGCACAATCACGATGGTCCAACTTAACTCCTGTGTCATAGGTATTCTAAGATTCCATGTATTGGTGGAAAGTAATAAATTTATTGCGTAACTCAACATACAAATCTCTTGCAGTAACATTTTCAGATATCTGTAAAAAGTACATAAAGATGCAAAGATAATGAATTACTGCAAGAGCCTGGTATTATAAAATATATTTTTGCATCAAATTTTACTATAATAAATAAATATAGATGCTGAAGCTGTGCCAAAGAAAAGGTTTTCTTTACACGAAAGCCAACCTGAGTAGGTAGGGTCACATATAAACCTTGACTTTCAATTAATTGTTCACTTTTAGTCTTGACTGCGATAAGAGCATTCTCACCATCGAATTAAAGTAGAACTGTAAATTTAATTAGATTTCTATTCAAGAATTATGATCTTTTAAGCACATATACTGTAATCTACTTGTCAGGGCCAGGGCCAAAATGAAGCTTGAACAATCTACTATTTCCACTAGATTACAAGTATCCTACCATCTACTCAATATCTCAGTTCATTTTTGCTCAGCCAAAAATATAAATTCATCCAAGAGAACTAAGATGGTGATTTGTTTTTATGATATTGATTCTTCTCAATATAGGAGAAACCACTCATTATTTAACATAAATTATTCAGCTTCGAAGCTGGCTGGTATGAAAAATGGATAAATTTGCCTTGCCCAGTAGGATATATTTTTGTAGAGACTAGGGCATACGTATTGCTAATTTCAGAGAGATCACCCATAAATTCTTTCCTTCACCCACTTTTCAGTTCCATTTTACTATATATAGCAAAGCTTTGTCATGACAGCCTAAATTGACAGGTTTCTGTTTATTTGTGCATTGAACATCTTTGTTTACACAGGTTAGCAAAACTAGCTAAAAATAAATCAATTTTCTCATAATGAAGAGTCAGAGTGATACAGCGTGGAAACAGGTTCTTCGGCCCAACTGCCCACACCGGCCAACATGTTCCAGCTTCACAAGTCCCACCTGCCTGAGTATGGTCCATATCCCTCCAAGCATGTATTTGTCTAACTGTTTCTTAAACGTTGGGATAGTCCCAGCCTCAACTACCTCTTCTGGCAGTTTGTTCCATACACCCACCTCCCTTTGTTTGCAAACGTTAACCCTCAGATTCCTATTAAATCTTTTCCATTTCACCTTAAACGCATGTCCTCTAGTCCTCGATTCACCTACTCTGGGCAAGAGACTCTGTGCATCTACCCGATCTATTCCTCTCATGATCACCTCAAAAAAGATCACCTCTATAAGATCACCCCTCATTCTCCTGAACTGCACGGAATAGTCCCAGCCAACTCAGCCTCTCCCTACAGCTCAGATCCTCTAGTCCTGGCAACATCCTTGTAAATCTTCACGGTATTCTTTCCAGCTTGACATCTTTCCTAAGACATGGTGCCAAGAACTGAACACAATGCTCTAAAAGCGGCCTCACCAACGTCTTACACAACTGTAACACGACCTTCCAACTTCTATACTCAATACTCTGATGAAGGCCAATGTGCCAAAAGCCTTTTTGACCACCCTATCTACCTGCATCTCCTCTTTCAAGTAACCATGCACCTGTCCTCCGAGATCCCTCAACTCTGCTCTACAAAACTCCCCAGAGACTTGTGTAGGTCCTGCCTATGTTAAGATTTGTGAGACACAACCTCCCACGTACGAAACCATGCTGACTATCCCTAATGAGTCCTTGTCCATCGAAATGCCTGTATATCCTATCCTTCAGAATACTCTCTAGTAATTTTCCGATTACAGATGTTAAGTTCACCAGCCTATAGTTCCCAGCATTTTCCCGGTAGCCCTTCTTGAATAGAGGCACAACATTTGCCACTGTCCAGTTTTCTGGCACCTCTCCTGTATTTAAAGATGACTCGTAAATTTCAACCAGTTTCCTCCCTAGTTTCCCACAATGTCCCTGGATATATCTGATACACAAAGTCTAATACCATTTAATGCTATTTTTGGAAAAGGCATCTTACAGTGGGTTTGTTCATTTTCATTGTATTTCTGTTCCATCATATAGTGCTGAAATCAATGTAAAATACTTTGCCCCTGCAGATGTTGGAAACAGCAAACTAATATGATTTTTATGCTAAACTGATCATATCATAAGCTGTTCAAACTTTATCTATAACATGGACATGCGAGTTAAAAATGAGCTTTCACATAACATGGAAGTGAGCAAATCGATCGGTGAATCTTGTGCCTTCTTAAAATTTTGGTTTAGCTTTTGATTTCATTTCAGATTCAGGTTAGTTTATTTGTTATATACACCAGGATGCAACGATATTCCATGTTCATATGACGCTTAGAGTACAGAGAAATGAGATACAATACAAGGAGTCCAAAAAGGTAGAATGGTGCAACAACAGAATAATCAAATGAGGTAGAGCTAAGAATAAGAATACATGGCAGCAACTCCAGAAATAGTTTGTGACAGAGGTGATTGGTTCAGGATCCGATAAGCTGTTCTTAACTTTCAACATCTGAGCTTTCAAGCACTAGTGTCTTCTCCCACAGGTAGAAGAGAAAAAAAGGGGAATGGCCAGGGTGGCAGGCCATCCCCGATACTTCCAAGCCTTCCTGATTCAACACACTGTAAAGATGAACTGGATGGAAGGAAATTATGACATGTGATGGACAGGACTGTGTGCAACTTTCTATTCAGGTTTGCCAGTCAAGAGCAGCCTGGTTACGGTAGCGCAGTGGTAGAGTTGCTGCTTTACAGCGAATGCAGCGCCGGAGACTCAGGTTCGATCCTGACTACGGGTGCTGCACTGTAAGGAGTTTGTACGTTCTCCCCGTGACCTGCGTGGGTTTTCTCCGAGATCTTCGGTTTCCTCCCACACTCCAAAGACGTACGGGTATGTAGGTTAATTGGCTGGGTAAATGTAAAAATTGTCCCTAGTGGGTGTAGGATAGTGTTAATGTACGGGGATCACTGGGCGGCACGGACTTGGAGGGCCGAAAAGGCCTGTTTCCGGCTGTATATATATGATATGATATCAGGCACATCCTATCAGTATATTTTATACAATGCATCTGTAGAAGATCAAAAGAATCCCTATGGACCTGCTGAATCTTCTCAGTAGGGAGGTCAGGAACCTTTTGTCATGGTGCCAGAAATAACAATTCAACCCTTCACATCAGCAAAATAAAATGTTGGTTGTAGACTCAAGGAAGCAGGGAGATGAACACACCCTGTTCTCATCAATAGAGCTGCTGTAGAGATGGTCAACAGGTTTAAGATCCTCAGCATCCATATCACAAGAAACCTAACCTGGTCCCTTCACATTGATGCAGTGATTAAGAAAGCACCCACAAAACTAAAGACACTGACGTGCTTTCTTAAACACGGCATCAATGTGAAGGGACCAGGATAGGTTGCTTCTCTACAGCAGCTCCGCTGATTGGGACAGGGTGTATTTACCCATCTGATTCCTTTGGTCAACAACCAACCTTTCTGTCTTGCTGACATAAAAGGCTATTTTTTTCCTTTTGCACCATAGCAAAAGTTCCTGATCTCTTTTTTGTATTCTGTCACGTCATTATTGTTGTTATCAATTATTAAGTAAAATATTCAGGTCCCACAGATCAATTACTTATATTAGTTTTATATTAACATATAAAATGGTGATCCCAAAAGGTGTTAACACTCTACTCTTTATTCCATCTATGGCGTTTTCCTTCTGAAATTCTATATTGATAGAACTACTGGTCCTGTCATGAGGTCTGGCAAATCAATTTTCTCTTCCTCAGCAGCAAACAGGTTAAACTCAGATATACTTGAGAGATGTAAACAAGCTTACAACTGATTAACATAATGTTATGACTATGATGATAGTGCAAACATCCTGCAGATTGCATTTAAGTACACATGAACGATCTTGTTTAAAGCCGTTAACTCATGACTCTACAGAGAATAGTGGACTGCTCGACTGGATTACAGTCATATCATACCGTTCTGTCCTTTATCCTCAACATATCTACTATCAAAATTAATCCCCAAGGTTTCTATATAGATCTAGCTTCATAGATCTGAAAAAGGATCTCGACCCGAAACAACACCCATTCCTTCTCTCCAGGTTTGCTCCCTGTCCCGCTGAGTGACTCCAGCATTTTGTGTCTAGCCTCCTAGATAACTGTCTTTTCCTCCAATTGTCCATTTTAGTTTGATAGCGATATTTAATTCAAAAAGAACATTTGAAATAAAGATGAAAATAAATGAAGAAAAGAACAATTATGAATTCACTATACGGCCACAGTAATTACCTCCATTTATATTACAGTGCCACCAACACGGAAACTACTCAACTGTTGCTTTAGAAATGTCTTAAACATTTAACAATTTATTGAAGAAAATACCAAAAATGCTGCAGATGCTGGGAATCTGAAACAAAAACAGAAAATGCTTTAAATAAACAATACAGCAAGTGACATCTGTGGAAGAAGAAACAGTTAACATTTCAGATATGGATTTTTGTCAAAACGTCTCCAGTTCTTGGAAATGACCCTTCTTGGACCCTTCTACCAAACGAACTACCCAGCTCTCAACATTTTCTATAATCATCTGTTGCCTAATTAAGCCATTGTCACGAGTTCTATTTTTCAGTTTTCAATATAGACAGCAGCATTCAATTCAACAGGAAAGTGGCAACAAGATAAAGGATTGGCTGCAATCTTAATACATGGTGGATTAAGTGCATGACAACATGAAAAAGTAAGAATCGAGACATTTTCCACCTCCCAAATCTCATTTGTTCAATTTCTGGGCCAAATCTCATTTATTTAGACTGGATAAAAAAGATTTAGAAGGATGTGGGGCAAATACAGGCAGGTGATATGCTTAGATAGAGCATCTTGGTTGGCATGGGCGAGATGGACCAAAAGGCCTGGTTCTGTGCTGTATGACTCTATGATAGCCCAGTAGACGCATAAATATAATCATTAGAAGGATTCTTGTATCATTAAATACCAACACTATTTTATTTGCAAGGAATTTTAGTTTATTATTGTCACATATCAAGATAGTGAAAAGCATGTTTGTGTATTATCCAGTGAAAAAGTCTATACATGATTACAATCAGGCTGTCACAGTGTACAGATAAAGGATACAACAATTATTGCATAATAAAGTCTGATTAAAGAGAGTTCAAGGGTCTCCAATGAGGTAGAGGCACACTCTAACTGATCTGGGTACCATTCAGTTGCCTGATAACAGCTGGGAAGAAACTGTTCCTGAAACTAGAAGTATGCATTCTTAAACATCTGTCCCTCTCGCCTGATGGGAGAGGGAAGAGGGAGTGGCCCTTGATTATGCCCGTGACTTTGCCGAGGCAGCGTGAAGAGTAGTCAATGGAATGGAGGTTGGTTTGTGTGATGGTCTAGACTGCGTGCATAACTCTCTGCAATTTCTTGCGGTCTTGGATGGAGCTGTTCCCAAACTTGGTTGTGATGCATCCCGATAAAATCAATATATGTCCAATGAAGCAATTTCACCAAAACCATGGAGCTGTCAATAAGTTCCAATTTTCAGTAGGCCCACAGTAAAGTGGCACACATTGTCCAGCAATTTGGAGCATTTTGCAGTTCCTCCCCCTCCAACACATTTTTGAGTTTTTTTGTTTACGAACAATAGTGTGTGGATGCCATTTTCACCTGAAGATGCTATCTTAATATATTCATGACTTTTGTGACAATATGATTATTTATCTGTACATTGGCTTGAATATCAATTCTAACTGCTCCTTCTACGAGTGCACGAGTCATTATTATATTCCATTTTAGCCATGGAACTCCCTCTCTGGGGATGACCTACTCAGCGTGGCTTTGTTTCCAAGGGCTCTATGGAAATGCTTCTTTAATGCATTTTTTTTCTGCTTAGTGTGGAGAATGATGACTGTAGGAGAAAATAACAAATCTCTTGGGTTTAAAAGAAAAATTAATCATGCCATCCACATGATATGCTGAGATTCATTTATCTTGCCATTTATTAATGTCTAACGACCCACTTTGTGAGGCTAGTCTCTACACCCAAGCCAATGATAGGCCAGTGATAATATAGTGAGATCACAAGAAAGATCCTTGTTATCAAAGGCATGCATAAATGAATGAAGACAGTTCTTTCAGTAAGCAGATTGCACATTTCCCACATAAGGCAACCGAATGGGATTGTTTATCTTTGGGATACTTTTACCATCAAAAAAATACTATTGTGGTGGTAAAATTGATTTATAAACTAAAGTGTCTTCAACTTAGATGGTCATTACAACTGCATATTTTGTGTTAATTACCGTTAGGGGTTTTTGCTTCCACAATTAAATCACTGCATTTATTTCAGACAGAATATATAAACTTAATATTTGCTTGATTCATTCAATAAAAATGCCACTGTCCTCTCTAGGCAACAGGATGAAGTGATAGCAAAGATTATGAAAAGGTTATCTGGAAAAATGTTAAAATGTAATTTTCTACTAGAGAGCATTCACTGCCACCTTTTAAGAAATAAAAAAATGTACAAATAGAAGGATCAAAAGCTTATTGCTAATAGAGCTGGACGAAAATGGATGGAGGCTCATTTATGGTATAAATCCCTGCATGCCCAGTTGGGTCAACGGACTGTTTCTGTGCAATAAACCATGCATAATTCAATATAAAACAACGATCTTCATTGCAGTATGCTAACATACTAGCAGGATAAAGTATCAAACTACAAGATCTCTTTTTAATATAGTTTAGCTTATATTTAGTATTTTAATGAATATCCTGACCACTTAAGGGTACATTGATCAGGGTGTGGATTTAACAGAACATGAACCATATAAAAGTATATATGGAGACAGATCATGTTAAAAATCTATTTGGTTTGGAAGCATTTTGGTTACATGCCTCACATTTCCATGTCATAAAGTAATAGTTAATTTATTTTAAAAAACTGAAGCCCATCCACTCCAATACCAAAGATAATACCACGATTTAGCTGCGTATCCACGCAGAAGTTCTGGGTTCAGCACAGCTGTCAGTTTAAATTGACAGAGGCATCTTCTGACCAACTGCCTGTGCTGTTTCAGTGGACTTCACATGGCATGCAATAGGGTGATGTGACCTTCCAGAGTTCACAGCTCTCAGGCTGGAAAATTATGACTGAGCCTGTGGAAACTTACATGGCAATCCCATTTGAAAGAAATGAAAACAGAAATTTGGACAAGAAAAACTCAGCAGGTCAGACAACATATGTCTGACCTGCTGAGTGTTCCAACAACTTATGTTATTTATTTCAGATTGCCAACACTTGATTTTTGATTCTATTGATATGAATTGGGGACATCAGCTCCTAAGAGAAAGGTGTTTACATTTTTATCATTTATTTAAACTCGTTTTAATGATCTTGATCCTTTTTTCATGTTTTGTTCTTCTTTTTGGCTTTGTAATGGAAAAGAAAAGAATTCAGTTACGAGAATTAGGCTGAATTTGATTACTTGAAGTAGAGAAGATGGAGAAGAGATCAGAAAAGACATGCACAGGGTGGATAGTGTAAATCTTTTCTCCATAGCAGAGACAGCTGAAAGAGGGCATTGGTTAAATATAAGGAGCGAAAGAGTTAGAGGGAATCTGAGGAAGTAAAAATCAGCCAGATGGTGGTTGCATTCTGCAGCACACTGTTTGATAAAGTGGTAGAGCAGACTCTCATAACACTTCTGTATTAAAAAGGATATGAATCGCCAAGGCATTGAAGCTTATGGACCAACTGCTGGTAAATTAGATTAATGTAGATGGGTGCTTGGTGATTTACAGCAAAAGTTGCATTTCTTGCACAGGCAGCCTGTGCGCCAGTTAACAAGTTGCTCTTTGAAGTCCCAATAAGGGTTAGTTCAGTGGCCACCTGTGGGGCCGAGGCACTGCATGATCAGCATGCTGGTTATAGTTTAATTTTACTGTTAATTTTATCTGCACTTGTCCTCCTTTTTACTGAATAGTTTTGAATGAATGTTAAAAACATGAATGCACATTCAGGATCCTTCGAATACTTTTGTTCCATTACTTGGAATAACATTTAGGAAAAATAGAAAAGTTACCATTTAAGGTTTCAGAGCAATTTGGCAGCTTTCAAGGGCATACCAATTTTTCTAAAAAAATTATTACACTCCATTTCATACGCTGTGTCAGTATATCAACAAATGATCTGGCTATTCCAATTCCATAATTATTAAGTACTAAATTGAGATGATTGCAAGTTAATCTTTGCGATCAATTTATGGAACACAGGTCAACCACCAATTTTCCAGCAATAAATGGTCCGGCGGTACCTCTTTTAATCTAGCGGTTCTGTCCCCATAATCGACTTCCGAGGCAGACTTTGCGGGCCGGTATTGTGACTCCCAAATGGACCATTCCGGTACTGTTTTACTCTTCTCAAATGCCCACATTGAACAGTTGGGCTGCCGTACCGCATTTTTGGCTGATTTGGCAAATCTTGGTTTGCTGGGGTCGACCCAGTAGTCCTGCTGCAAAAGCAGCGCCTCAGCCTCGCAGGTGGCCACTGATCTAACTCTCATCGGAACGTCAGTGACAAACTTGTTAACTGGCGCACGGCTGCCTGTGCAATAAATCCAAGTTTCGTTGTAAATTTAATTTACATTTAATATTTGTTTATTTATGTTTCTTACAGTCCATGGTAATTTAAAGACACATTTGGGGTATGATTAGTGGGTCAGAGGTGTATTTTGTATCATTATTACATGACCTCTATTGGTCCGGCACAACTGATAATCCAGCAAGGCTCTGGAACCAATGGTGCTGGAAGATCTGTGGTGGACATATATCTTAAAATATTCAAGTGTAAATTGAATTATGTCACTATATGAAACTATATTGACCATTTCAACATCAATGGATATTTAACAGTAGTTTACACTTATCACTAAATTTCCAATCCCAGAGTAGCACATACTACATCCTCAGAGAAGGCAAGAGATGCCAGCTCTTTCAATCATTATACAATAAATGACTATATGGTAAAAGTCAACTTTTATAGAAATAAAAGAAAATTAACCTAAAATAGAAAAAGTATCAAGATCTGAACTTCAATTGTTACAAGACAAGTTTCTTATGCTTTTCACACAGAGGGTAGTGACCATATTGAACAATCTGCCAGAGGATATAGTTGAGGCAGGTACCATAACAACATTTAAAAGATATTTTGACAGGTTCGTAGATAGGAAAGGTTAAGCAGATCAAACTCGGGCAGGTACTACTGTGCTACTGTAGATATGCATCTTTTCCATGCTGTGTTACTCTATGATCTTGACTCCTTCAAAATGACCCTCATGACTTGTGACACCTAATAACAGGAATTTAAATAATCAGATTGATAGCTGGGATCAATAGGATAACTATCATTTAGGCACGTAAATACGTTATTTGTCTTGCATTAAATGTATATGTCCGGCTTGTAGAATCTGCAAATAAAAGTACTACTTTTTAATCAAGATAATAGTAAATATATTTTTCTATAAAAACAAAAGTTAAAGCTAGCAAATGGGAACCAGATGAAATAACAGTCAAAATGTAGTACATCACAACTATGCTATAGATTGGACAGATGACTGAAATTGTAATTAATGAAAAGGCTGATTACCTATTATAACCTAAGTTCAGTGCAAAAACAAATGGGATTAATGCTTTGACCTACATTCACAAGAATAACTTTCTACATCTTCTGTTCCAATATAACAAAGAAACCAATCACACAGCTCTCTACTGCAGCAGAAACCCTTACTAAATTACCCTGTCCACATGTGCATATACGCGTCTCTGTGCAGTACACCTAAAAAAGGTGCACAAAATGAGAACTGCAGAGGTACACCAGCAGAGGGATTGAGAATTTGTTACTAATTTATCTGATTTGGTGGTGGTGGGATAGAGTTAGTCACAAGATTACTGTGCCTGTGTGTTGCTCTGGAGGATGATTAGGAGTGAGGGGTAGGGATGGCAATCGATATGGAAAAATGTAAAAGCACAAAGGACGAAAAAAATAAGACACTTTCATATTTGGATCCCATCCTGTGCTGCACTGGAAAGATCAGGATGTCCTGCGAGTGCCCAATGACCGTTTTTCCTGGGACAGCATGGTTCAAGTTCCTCTGTAATGCTCCAAAAAGAGTATTACACAGAGAAAAACGTCATCATTATTCTGATGCAATAAACACCTCTGGCTACATAGGGGACTCATGCATGACCGTCCAAGAAATGTTAACATTTTGCGCTCCAAGTAAAATTATATTGTCACGTCATACTCAGTTCTACGTTTTATTTCTTTCTAACTTTCTTCTTTTATCAGTTTAGTTTTTAGTTTAAAGATACAACGTATAAACAGGCCCTTCGGCCCACCAAGTCCGCACCGACCAACGATCCCTGCACATTAACACTACCTTACACACGAGGGACAATTTTGCAGTTATACCAAGCCAATTAACCTATCAACCTGTACGTCTTTGGAGTGTGGGAAGAAACCAAAGATCTCAGAGAAAACCCACGCAGGTCATGGGGAGAACGTGCAAACTCTGTACAGACAGCACCCATAGTCAGGATCGAACCCAGGTCTTGGGCACTGTTAGGCAGTAGCACTACCACTACGCCACCGTGCCGATCGTATATCTTCACAAGTTTAACAATCACACCGATTCTTTAAACATCATTGGCAAAATTATATTTTTCATGTGCAAACAAAGATAGCATGAAAAGCACAGTTCTTTCCCATTACCACCATCTGACACCCATAAAACTGTGCATGCTAGAGTGCTATTGCTGGGTGACCAGATAGAGAAACAATGCTTTATATTTCACTCTCTCTCCTCCCCACACCTACGATCAACCTGAGATTCTGGGACCAGCACAGGGAGCCTTCATCTATATTGAGCTAATTTAACCATGGTGTTACATAGCCAAAGCAAGCAAACTGATCAAAACCAAATGCAACTTCATTCAATTTTGTCTATCTGCATTGTTTTAATAGTAGCCATTTGGAATAGGAATTCTGCCCACTTTTAGCTTCCCAAGTGTGGGAACGTCCTAACAAATTCTTAAATGAAGAAATCAGTTAATTCATCAGAAAGCATAACGCACAATTGCTTTATGGCTTGGCACTTTACCAAGGAGTACATCAATCAACAAAAATGCTACTGCTTTACAATTTAAGAAAACCATTAGCTTCACATAGAGGCACTAATGCTGCCTGACCAGCATCTTTAATTTCAGATTTCCAGTAACAAATAGATTATGCTTATCAATATATAGTGGGTCATTTGTTTTGTATCCTTTCAAAGCTCATTAGTGCTTAATTTGCTCAGATTTATTAGCACCTCAAATCCTTTCAGTAAAAACAGCAGTCATGCTATTGCAATGTTATGCAGATAGAAGACAAGTTAATTTGACTTTTGAGTAACACATTATCAATTCAAATATTGATCTCCTCTCGCCCTAATGCGTTATAAGTTTGGAACTCCATGTAAAACTCCAGTCTCAAACCACCTTGCAATTCACTATGTTATCAATATGAACGCTGATCATTTCTCCAGTTTCGAGGTGCAACTAATTAAAGTAGGCCTAGCCTACCCCCTCTTAATTGTTCTTGTGTATCGCCCACCAAAAATGCATAAGGACTTCATCACCCAATTTGCTGATCTGATTTCTAGCATTTTGCCCAAATTTGACCGGATCATGATTCTTGGTGACTTTAATATTCATGTTTGCTGTCCCACTAAGCCTCTTGTGAGTGAATTTATGCACCTGGTTGAGTCCTTCAATCTGACTCTTCACACCACGGGACCCACTCACAAGTTAGGCCATACTCTCGACCTAGTGTTATCGTCCGGATTCCCAATCAACAACATTGAAACTACTGAAGCCTGTCTATCGGACCACAGCGCTATCATTTTTGACGCATCTCTGCCTTTATCTCCCGCAAAATCTCATCTCCCTGTTCGCTACTCCCGCGACATAAATTCATTGACTGCCAGTAAATTCTCCGAGGCTCTCACAGCTGCCCCCAACATCTGCACTATTGAGGCCTCTCCCCCCCATCTCAGCACTGAGGATCTCGCCTCTTTATTTAATATCACTTGCTCTTCCATCCTGGATTCTATCGCTCCCCTTAAAATGAAAAAGCCTAAGCCCAAAGGTCGGCCGTGGCTCAATGACACCACCAAAGCCCTAAGAAGGGAGTGCAGAAAATCAGAAAGGAGATGGAAATGTGACAAGCTTCAAATTTCCTTCGAAATTCTGAGAAACAATCTTCTCAAATACCAGGAAGCAGTAAAGTCTGCTAGAGCACAATACTTCTCCGACCTTATTTCGAAAAACTCTCATAACTCCAAGGTCCTATTTAGAACAATTACCTCTGTCATATGTCCCGCCCCCAGTACCAGCTTAGTTGGGTCCCCTGCTAAGTGCGAAGAATTCGCTAAATTTTTCACCAACAAAGTTGAGAATATTAGAATGAACATTTCCCCTCCCACCCGTGACCTAGCTGTCTCACTAGTCTGTTCATCTAAATTGGACTGCTTCCAACCCGTCACTCTATCCTCCCTTGCAAAGCTTGTCTCCACTATGAAACCTGCAACCTGCCCCCTTGATCCTGCCCCCACTGCCCTTCTGAAGGATGTCATTGCAATAGCTGGTCCCAGCATCCTCTCTATTATCAACAGTTCTCTGGCCACTGGCACTGTTCCAACCAGTTTCAAGCACGCGGTGGTCCAGCCCCTACTGAAAAAACCTAACCTAGACCCCACCTTGCCTAGCAACTACAGACCCATTTCCAAACTGCCATTCCTGTCAAAAGTCCTTGAAAAGGCAATCCTTAACCAATTAGTGCCCTACCTGCACCAAAACACCATCCTGGAAAGTTTCCAGTCAGGTTTCAGAGCCCACCACAGCACAGAGTCTGCCTTGTTGAAGGTACACAACGACCTGCTTCTCGCCATCGACACCGGCGACTGTGCAATCCTGCTCCTTCTCGAGCTCAGCGCAGCATTCGATACAGTGGACCACACCATCCTTATTGACCGTCTCCGGTACGCGGTTGGCATTGATGGCACTGCCCTGAGCTGGTTCGCTTCGTACCTCAAAGATAGGAGTTTCGCCATCAACATAGGCAGTTATTCCTCTGCTCCAGCTAGCCTCTCCTGCGGAGTTCCACAAGGCTCCATCCTAGGCCCCATTCTCTTCTCTCTATACATGCTCCCCCTTGGCCAAATCATTCAAAGGCACGGCATTTCTTTCCACTGCTATGCCGATGACACTCAGCTTTACCTCCCCCTGAAACCCAACAACCAGTCAAATTTAAACAGCCTCTCACACTGCCTTGAGGACATAAAATGTTGGATGGCACAGAACTTCCTCCAATTAAATGAGAGCAAGTCTGAGGTCATCCTATTCGGCCCCCCCGACTCCATCAAATTGATAACAGGCAGTCTTGGAAGCCTATCCTGCCTAGTCAAACCGCATGTCAAAAACCTCGGCATGATATTTGACTCTGCATTAAAATTTGATAAGCAAGTCAACGCTGTGGTAAAAGCCAGCTTCTTCCAACTTCGAACCATAGCTAAAATCAAACCTTTCCTCAAATTCGACGACACAGAAAAAATCATTCACGCTTTCATTTCCTCCCGCCTAGACTACTGCAACTCCCTATACACTGGGATCAGCCAATCTTCCCTGTCCCGCCTGCAACTGGTCCAAAACGCCGCAGCGAGACTCCTGACGGGTACCCGTAAAAGGGACCACATCACCCCGATTCTGGCCTCTCTCCACTGGCTCCCTGTACGGTACAGAATCAACTTCAAGCTCCTCCTATTCACGTATAAAGCCCTAAATGGACACTCCCCCCCCCTACATCAAAAATCTTCTAACCCCCCTCTCTAACTCCAGGTCCCTCAGATCGGCCGACTTGGGGCTATTCACTATCCCGCGGTCTAGGCTTAAACTCAGGGGTGACCGCGCTTTTGCGGTTGCAGCTCCTAGACTGTGGAACAGCATCCCTCTCCCGATCAGAACTGCCCCCTCCATCGACTCCTTTAAGTCCAGGCTCAAAACATATTTCTACTCCCTAGCGTTTGAGGCTCATTGAGGAGGCGCTGTGAACTGTTTGCGTGCTACTGTATGTTTTCATTTTTTTTTCTATTGGAACCTAATCAAATGTACAGCACTTTGGTCAACGTGGGTTGTTTTTAAATGTGCTATACAAATAAAATTGACTTGACTTGACTTGACTTGACTTGACTTGAATCCATTCAACATAACATTGTTTATTTTAAATATTCTTCGCTGAATCAACATTTATTGGGTAGAAGACAGCAATTACTCCATTTGCAACTCAATTCTGCCTGAACAATTCTAGTAAATATAGCTGTACGAGATTTCTTTGAACTGCGAGTGGATAGGTGAATCAAAATGGACCTTCATACTTCTGCTCGACCCAGCAAGAACAGACTAGACAATATACTGGACAGTGATTTACCTCACCACATTTGCTGCCCACTAAGCACAAAGTGGTGATTCTGGATTACAGGGAAAGTTTCTTTTGGAAAACAGCCTTAAAAAGATTACTAATGTTTTATAATCAAAAAATATTATAAATGAATTGTGTGACTTCTCATTTCAAAATGAGCATGTTGAATATATGTTGGCTGCTTTCTTTTAATGCAGTCATTCGGCACTTACATGCTAAGAAATGCAAAACCAGCAACATATAAGGCCAAGTTTTGAGCATTTAATAATTTATACTGCTACTTAACATGACCACAAATACTAGTTGCTGGTCACCTTTGCAAAAACACAGTTGAGGGGTACTTAACAAAACTCAGTGTCAAGCCATAGATAAAACACATCCCAAGTTGACAGTGCTCCTTCACTAACAGCAAGGAACCAAATTCTTAAATTACAGATTTAATGTGTTTTTTGCCAACACAGTATTGCTCAGAGCTTATTTGATTTATTCTGCGGGCATCACAAACTGACATAGATCAGTTAAACATTAATAATGCATTTTGTTCAAACTTGAAGATAAAATTTAAATTTTGAGAGGTACCTATCTGCAAGCAACAAAATGCATTTATGGGTAATCACATAGCAGTCTGGATTTTGCAGCAAAATTAATATTATAATTACAAGAAGTCACTGATGCAAGGGAATCGGACAGCTACTCTGCTAATTGCACATGCATATCAAATGTGGAAGGCTCTCTGTGCTGGTCCCAGAATCTCAGGTTGATGGTAGGTGTGGGGAGGAGAGAGTGGAATATAAAGCATTGTTTCTGGGGGCTCTTGTCCAGCCTGTTCCAGTTCTCCAGTAAAGTGTCTTCAAATATCACTGATACTTGCATTCAAATACAAGTGTGGAACACTGTAGTAGACACCGATAAAAACTGTTCATAGAATGATAGGCTTTAATTACTGCCGAACAGTCTTTACTTTCACATTAATTTTCCTTTTTCTTTCTTTCCACTTGGTTACATTTTCAACCACATTCTACTTTCCCCTAATTTTATTTGCTGGATGCAATTTGACATTAGAATTCACATTCTAACTTTAATTTAAATTTTGCTTTAAATTCTGTCAGGGCTAAACTGTATATAGCCCACAAAGGGATCAGGGTGCTGATTAACCCATGTCCATTCAAAAACAGCATTGGTTGTACTTTGCAGTCATTATTATTGAATTCTGCAAGCAGCCTGGACTAACTGCATTAAGTCTGGTTGCAAGGGGAAAACAAATAATTAATGATGGCATAATTTTAAGTTCAGCTTCATTAAATAAAGCTGGTCTGTACCTCAAAGGGAAGGTATACTGCAGCTGCCATAGATGCTGGTGATTCTTTGTAATCTGAATCAGATCTAGAAAAGAAAGGATAATGCCTAAACATGGGGAAGAGCACTCTTTAGGGTTTACAGCCACAGTGGATATCTCGCAATAACCGCATGAAAGAGTAAAAGAACAAGGTGTTTCAGTCTCAGGAAGCTGATTGGGAAAGGGTGGGCGATTCTCCAGCCTGCAATAAAAAGGTAATGGATGTGAAAAATAAAAAAAATGCCGAAGTTGCAAATCTAATTAGAAAATGCCGTTAATACTCAATAGGACAGGCCGCATCCTCGGAAAGAGAAACACTGTTAACTTCCCAGGTTGATGACTCCTCATCAGAAACATTGACCTGAAACGTCAACTCTGTTACCCTTCCCACATTCACAGCCTGACCTACTGTGTACTATAAGCAGTAGACATGGAGTTTATTGTTAGGAGGCCCCAGAGACCGAAGTGCAGCACTGCAAGAAAGTTAATGGATGGATATGTTGCACCTCAACTTCATATACTTAGGGCTACTTCAAACCTCAGAATGTCATCTCAAAGCTTATGTGCACTATGAGATATTTCATGACTATAACCACATAAAAACCACACCTATAATTTCGCAGAATCCTGGTTAGACTGTGCAGATCAGTTTTTTCTATTTAAAGATGTACTTGCATAAGAGGGACCACAATTAACATACAGCAGATTGATTCAGGGGATGCAAGGGCTGTTCTCTGAGAAGTGGTTAAGCAGATAAGGCCTTTATCCTTTTGAGTTGTTTAGTTTATTGTCACTTGTACCAAGGTACAAAGAAAGTTTTTTTTGTTGCATGCTATCCAGTCAGCAGGAAGACTATACATGATTACAATTAAGCCGTCCTCAGTGTTCAGATACAGGACAGAGAATAACGTTTAGTGCCAGATAAAGTCCAGGAAAGTCCAATTAAATGTGTAGGAAGGAACTGCAGATGCTGGTTTAAACTGAAGATAGACACAATAACCTGGAGTAAATACATACTGTGGAATAATTAATTTTCAACTCTGATCACAATGTATTCTGTCGCTGTGAGAACTATGAAACCAAGCCCATGTGTCACCAGTTTGCCAGCTACACCTACATCATAAGCTCCTGTATGGACCACAGGATCTGGAACCTCCCCATTCAAGCAGTTACGCACCTTTGAGACTCTCAGTCAAGGTTGCAAAGAACCTTGCATTCTCTCCTCGAGATATAGGAATCAGATTTCTCATCCATACTAATCTTTTGTTTTCATATTCATTCAGATAGCAAGTACCTCAGACATATCGGTCTATGTTTACGGCAGGGTCTCCTGCATCCTGCGTCCCACTTCTGCATGATGCCAGTGGTCTTGACAACCGCCATCATGAAATGCTTTGAGAGGTAGTTATGGAACACATTAAATCCAGTCTACCAAGCAGAAACATACCTCTCGAAACATTCACAAACCCTGCATCAGAAGCACAAAACAGCACTTCTGCCCCACTAACCAAAATGATGACTTTCGAACTTTAACAATGGAATCCGTTTAAGTCCACTCTGCATCAGCAAAGCCTACTAATTTACAAATGTATTTAAACTAATCCAAGTTACTCAAGTACTCATTCAACGCCTAGACAACAATCATTTATTCACGCACAGGTTCTCATGTACTATGAAAGTCTGACCTATGGACACTTTTATTTACGAACGAATCATAACAATCAGGGGATGGAGCCGAGCATAGCTGGAAGCACTAAGCAGACTCAATCACTCACTGAGCCTCCTTGTTCTCTGTCACAGCAGTTACTGTGGCCCTCTGCCGCACTGTATCTGGTCCTTTCCAATTTGCAAACAAATAGGGTTACAAACATTTCTCAGAAACATTACTCTTTCATAACCCAGGGACTACCTGTACCCAGTCACAAGATCACCTGATTAACTGTTAATTGCCATCTCCAGACAGTTAGTTTACAATTAAAACTATAAATAATATGCAAAATTATAAGTTAATTTCTAAATTACAAACAATTTTAGGATATGATTACTCATTCACCATTTGACTAACTAATTTCCCAATTTCTGAACTCAATGAAAGGTGCATTTTGTTCGTTTACTTAGTTTAATTTAGTTTAGTTTAGAGATACAGCACGAAAACAGGCCCTTCGGCCCACCGAGTCCGCGCCGAAGAGCAATCACCACACAATAACGCTATCCTACACACACTAGAGACAATTTACAATTATACCAAGCCAACTTTGGGAGGAAACTGAAGATCCCGGAGAAAACCCACGCATGTCACGGGGAGAATATACAAACTTCGCACAGACAAGTACTCGTAATCAGAATCAAACCCGGGTCTCTGGCAGTGTAAGGCGGCAACTCTACTGCTGCGCCACCGTGCTGCCCTTACTTAGATGTTTTTAGCAACATTTGCAATAAGAACTCTCAAAGCCACAGCACGGCTATTCCCTACACCAGATACATGTTTCTTCAAAGACACATAAAGCCAATCAGTTATTGACCATGGTTGGGATGAAGTTGGTTTTAGAACTGCACAAACAGTACAATAATACAATCTTTAAAATCAGATAAGGCAATCAAGACAAAATCAATAATTGACAAATGATATTGAGATCCTGGATGTTAGCAATGGAACCATTTTAGTCGTCTTGGTCAAACAAATATGAATTCTCTACACAAAGTTCCGAAAAGAAACCGCACTTATTATCTATTATAACTTCAGATTAAGATGAGGACTTACTAGAAAGCAGGCCAGTGCAATTTATGCAATTTCTGATGCCAAGCTATTTCAATTAAAAATGCTAGAAAAATAGTCCATCACCTTGACCTCATCTTTGTCAAGAAGATGACTATGGTACTATTAAGCAAGATGATTGTGGATCTGATCCCACACACGATCATCTCATTCATGAATGAAATCTGACTCACCAGTAACATCAAAAACTGCCCCATTCTTTCAACTTGAAAACTTGATGGAACGATGGCAAACATGAAATCAAATAAACCACAAGCAGTTTTTGTTAATGCAATGTAAAAATTGTCCCAGAAGACATGTTCCCTTGTACTGTCAAAATAAACAATCTACCAAGATTCAGACTAAACCACTACGTGTTGGAGTAACTCAGTGGGTCAAGCAGCATCTCTGAAGGACATGTTGTGTAGGAAAATAACTGCAGATGCTGGTACAAATCTGTAAGATCATTCTTTAGGAAACGGGGCTCCCCTCTTCCATTATAGATGCGGCTCTCACTAGGGCCTCCTCTATATCCCGCAGCTCCGCTCTTGCTTCCCTTCCCCCCATTCGTAACAAGGACAGAATCCCCCTTGTTCTCACCTTCCACCCCATCAGCCAGCGTATCCAACAAATTATCCTCCAACATTTCCGTCACCTCCCACGGGACCCCACTACTGGCCACATCTTCCCATCCCCTCCCCTTTCTGCGTTCCGCAGAGACCGTTCCCTCCGTAACTCCCTGGTCCACTCGTCCCTTCCTACCCAAACCACCCCCTCCCCAGGCACTTTCCACTGCAACCGCAGGAGATGCAACACCTGTCCCTTTAATTCCCCCCTCGACTCCATCCAAGGACCCAAACAGTCTTTCCAGGTGAGACAGAGTTTCACCTGCACCTCCTCCAACCTCATCTATTGTATCCGCTGTTCCAGATGTCAACTTCTCTACATCGGCGAGACCAAACGCAGGCTCGGCGATCGTTTCGCTCAACACCTTCGCTCAGTCCGCCTTAACCAACCTGATCTCCTGGTGGCTGAACACTTCAACTCCTCCTCCCACTCTGACCTTTCTGTCATGGGCCTCCTCCAGTGTCATAGTGAGGCCCACCGGGAATTGGAGGAACAGCACCTCATATTTCGCTTGGACAGCTTACAGCCCAGCAGTATGAACATTGACTTCTCTAACTTTAGATAGTTCCTCTTCCCTTCCCCCTTCCCAGTTCTCCCAGTCTTCCTGTCTCCACCGATATCCTTTCTTTGCCCCGCCCCCCTGACATCAGTCTGAAGAAGGATCTCGACCCGAAACGTCACCCATTCCTTCTCTCCAAGATGCTGCCTGACCTGCTGAGTTACTCCAGCATTTTGTGATATCTCTGAAGGACACGGATAGATGACATTTTTGGTAGGCACACTACCCAAAATGTTGCTATCCATTTCCTCCAGAAATGTTGTCTGACCTGCTGAGCTACTCCAGCATTTTCAGTTTTGCTCAAGATTCTTGCATCTGCAGCTCCTTGCTTCTCCAGGATTCCGGCCCAAACTGGTTAGCATTTATAAGTGTATATGAATGCATCCAGTAGATCTGATTGCTGCAGAAAAA
The DNA here is from genome assembly GCF_053455715.1 of Rhinoraja longicauda. Classification (NCBI taxonomy): domain Eukaryota; kingdom Metazoa; phylum Chordata; class Chondrichthyes; order Rajiformes; family Arhynchobatidae; genus Rhinoraja; species Rhinoraja longicauda. The sequence continues at coordinate 119,148,991 of NC_135953.1, read as the reverse complement.
CTTATTGGATTGGCAGAAGAAAAAATGGCCCATGATCACGAAACCAAGCAACAATCCATGGAAAACAGAGGCAACATTGCCACGCAACAACCACGAACAAAAAATACAATAATTTAGAGCAAGTAAGTTGATAAATCCACCATAAACTACTGCAGATCATTTTGAATTCTGGTAGTTTCAACAATAATTAGAGATGTAACACTAATTAAGATGAAGAAACACTGGAAACTCCTGGAGTACATGATTCTGTCAATCATTATGTACTGCTTTGGACGACCTTAGACATGGAGTTGGATTCAACAATTGCAGAAAGTTTCAGAAGCAGCCAGTTTATCATGCAAACCAGCCTTCCTTTTCATCAACTCCATCTATACTTCATGCTACCTTGGGAAATTAGCTGCCATAATTAAGGACCATGAAGGTCATGCTTACTTCTTCCCTCTCCCATTGGGCAGAAGAAACAAAGCTTGAACGCACTTACCAACACATTTCAAAGGACAACTTCTCTGCTGTTGAACTCTTGAATGCACCTCTCATTTGCTAACAATATGTTCCTGATTTTCCAATCTACCTCATGGCGGCCCTTGCACATTTGTTGAATCTGCACTTTTGTCTTGAGCTGTAACACTGCACTCTGTTTCTTTCTCCTTTTGCACAACCCGTTGCACTCGCATATTATAATCTGCTTGGCTAGCATGCAAAAAAGTTTCTCAATGTATCTTAGTACACTTGGCAGGAATAAACTAATATAGATTCTAATTTAGGCATGATCAAAAATATAGATTCTAATTTAAGCATGATCAAAAATAAATCTTGGTAGTACATGGAACTTGGAGAGAAACTCAGCCGCAGCGTTTGCAATGGAACTTCCTACCAAGGCAATGAATCTACGGCAAGGTTTTAACATCTGCAAAAATGGTGAACAAATTCACCCAAATGCTAACAACCTAGAAAATGCAGTTCAATAAGCAAATTCATCCAAATGAACATATACTGACAACTGCTTCTTTTCAGATTAACCACTGTGCTGTCAATAAACTTGACAGCAAATCAAAGAAAAACATAGGCCAAACACTTGTGAGGTGAACATCAAATCGAAAGTGTTCTATTTGGCTCACAATGACACATTGCTTTCAAGAGCCACAAAATGATAAGAAGATATGACTGTCCCAAAACAGCACCTTTCACAAGTTTGCAGACTGAAATATAAGGATTGCACCCAAACATAAAAACCCATGTTCACTGAGTGCTCAACTGTAATACGAATGTTCTGGCCACTCCAAGAAAATAAACTCATTGTTGAATCACTAAAGCTACCTTGAATCAAATCACCAAAGCTGCATTACACAAACTAACGTCAACTACTTTTATAACATCACTGGAATAGCTAGAGTCTGCCAGTGGGAGGCCCATGCATGAAGAGAATTCTTAATTATTACAGTTAATAGACTGAGGTTGTATGAGAGATTCCTAATGATAATAACGATTGTCAATATCACCTATGATCACTGATAAGGAGATCATGTGACCTCTCTGACCTCTTCACAGGAATGAAAACTGCCACCTGCTCTCTGGACCCCATCCCCTCCAGCTTTGTCAAGGCCTGCCTTCCTGCTCTCTCTCCACTTATCACTGCAACAATAAACTCCTCCCTGTCCACTGGCATCGTCCCGCCATCCCTCAAAATCGCTGCTGTCACCCCTATTCTGAAAAAACCTGGACTCAACCCTGACACCCCAAACAACTTCAGACCAATCTCCAACCTACCCTTTCTGTCCAAAGTTTTGGAACGCGCTGTAGCTCCTCAACTCAAACATCACCTCTCTACCAATAACCTGTATGAAACATTCCAATCCGGATTCCGCTCCAACCACAGTACTGAAAGTGCACTCCTCAAAATCACCAACGACAAAATGGCGGCACTGCCCTAGCAGCTGCCGCTCACCTGCGGTCCATTTGTCTTTGTGTTTTTGTTGGTTTTTTTTGTCTTAATTGTAGTTGTGATGTGGTGTTTTTGTGTTTGTGTACTATGTGTGTATGTGGGGGGGAGGGGGAAACTAACACTGTAAATAGATGTCCCTTCAGAACGGAGACCCGACCTTTGTTTTCTGGGCCGTGTCTCCGTTCCTGCTGCGGCCTACCATCGGCCCAACTCCTGGAGCTGTCGGCCTCCAGGGCTCTGGTTCGCAGAGCCCGCGGATCGGACTTACCACCACCGGAGCCGGCCGTCTTCGGAGGCTGCGGGAGCAGCTGCGACTCGCCTGAGGCTCGGGCCGCGTGGATGCCGACATCGGGAGCTCCGGCAGCGGCAGCGTGTTCGCCCGCCCCGGATCGCGGGGCATGGGGCGCGGACATTTCACCGTCCGGCGCGGCCTAGGATGGCCGCGGGATATTTCTCTGCTGGGCGGGGGCTTCAATGTCGGGAGCCACGACCGCCCCGACGTGCAACAACAGCGGCAGCAGCGTGTTCGCCCGCCCCGGATCGGACTTATCATCGGCGGAGCCGGCCGTCTTCGGAGGCTGCGGGAGCGGCTGCGACGCGACGCGCCTTGGGCTCGGCCCGCTGTGGACCGTCCGGTGCGGCCTGCAACCACAACAACCTGACTGCGGGCGAGGCACAGCGGGAGAAGGGAAAGACATTGTGGCCTTCCATCACAGTGAGGAGAGAGAGGACTGGAGGAGACTCACTGTGATGGATGTTTCTTTGATGGATGTTTCTTTTTTTTGTGTGTTTTTGGGGTTGGGTGGTTTGAGTGCCTGTTTGATGCTTTTATTGTTGGACTGTGTTTTTGGGGGTTTTGGGGTGTGTGATTTGAATGCCTATTTAATGCTTTTATTGTTGGACTGTGTTTTGGGGGGTTTTTGGGGTTGGGTAATTTTGGGTGCCTGTTTAGTGCTTTTATTGTTGGACTGTGGGTGATTGAATTAACATTTTGTTCAAGATGGCCGCGCCGTTGTGTTTGGCTGCCTGCCACTGTATGTTTCTTTTTTTTTCCTGGTCAGATGTGCAGCACTTTGGTCAACGTGGGTTGTTTTTAAATGTGCTATACAAATAAATTGACTTGACTTGACTTGACCTTGTCCTCTCCTCTGACGCTGGCAACCTCAACATTCTCATCCTACTCGACCTCAGCGCCGCCTTTGACACCATAAATCACTCCATCCTCCTCACCCGACTTGAAACCTCCTTTAACATCACCGGCACAGCCCTATCCTGGATCAAATCATACCTCTCCGACAGGCACCAGTTCATCTCCATTAATAACTGCAAATCCCCCACTGCTCCCCTCCCCCAAGGTGTCCCCCAAGGTTCAGTTCTCGGCCCCCTCCTCTTCATCCTGTACCTGTTCCCCCTTGGTCAATTAATCCGCCGTCATGGTCTCAAGTTCCACTGCTTCGCCGATGATATCCAGCTCCTCATCTCCACCAAGTCAATCTCCACCACCACACACTCTACCCTGACAAACTGCATCACTGAAATAAAATCTTGGCTTCAAACCAATTTCCTCAAACTCAACTGCGACAAATCTGATATCATCATCATTGGTCCAAAAACGCTCTCCAAATCCACCCAAAACTTCACCCTCAATATTGATGGTTTCCCAGTATCCACCTCCCCTCACATCTGGAATCTTGGAATCATCTTTGATCAAACCCTCTCCTTCGACAAACACATCACCAAGACAGCCTTCTTCCACCTCAAAAACATCGCCCGTCTCCGTCAATCCCTCTCCTCCACAGCTGCAGAAACCCTCATCCACGCCTTCATCACCTTCCGTCTGGACTACTGCAACAGCCTCCTCTATGGTTCACCCTCAAAAATCATCAACAAACTCCAATACATCCAAAACTCCGCTGCCCGTCTACTCACCCACTCCCCGATCCGTGACCATATCACCCCCGTCCTTTACAAGCTCCACTAGCTCCCCATCCCCCAGAGAATCCAGTACAAAATCCTCCTCATGACCTACAAAGCCCTCCATAACCTGGCCCCATCCTACCTGACTGACCTCCTCCACAGACACACTCCCACCCGCACCCTCTGCTCTGCTGCTGCTAACCTCCTGTCCCCCCCCATCCGGACCAAACTCAGATCCTGGGGGGACAGAGCTTTCTCCTTCGCTGCTCCCACACTCTGGAACTCACTACCCCAAACCGTCAGAGACTCCTCCTCACTCACCACATTCAAAACATCACTGAAGTCTCACTTGTTCAGCACTGCCTTCAACCACTGACCGTCACCTCACCTTCTTTTTCCTTTTCTGTTCGTTTACTTAATTATCTATTTATTTTCTTCTCTATGTTTTAGTAAACCCTGTAAAGCGTCTTTGAGTGTTTAGAAAAGCGCTATATAAATGTAATGCATTATTATTATTATTATTATTATGTCAGGTACAAATTGGGCACCTTCCTATGATCAACATGGGATGGGGATGTGGTATGCAGCAGGATGACAGCCTCAAACCCAAGTTAACAGGTCAGAGTGGCATAGCAAAATGGGCATACCACACATAAACCAAATATCTGTAGCTATGGCCAGAGACACTTCTTGGTCTGCCTGCTGCTCAAAGATGGACTTGGAAGGTACAAGAACTTTCCTATGTCAATGTGAATATTATGACATACTCCTAATAGGAAAGAAAAAAGATTCAGATGGATAAGTATGAAATCCATTCTTGTCCTACTAAAGTTGCAGTGACAATTAGCAGATTTTGACAAAATGTCCTTATCAAAGTATAACCTTCTCAAGTATTGTAGGCCACTGAGGAGAACTGATTCCTTAAAAATCTGGAACAATATAGAACTATTGAGAGCAGTTTTGTCTATCCTCCATCTTCCAGTAACCTACCCTGCCCTGCATGGCTCCATTTAAGCTCTCACTCATCTTCAAAAAAACAGCGGTGCTGGCTCGAAGGGCTGAATGGCCTACTCCTGCACCTATTGTCTATTGTCTATCAGTGTTCATGTTTACAATCCCAGTTTACAATCATGTTTGCACTGCAGTCTTTAGCTAATGCCATACAATACCATGCACAAAGATATTTCCCTGATCTTCTCCAAAGAAAAGTTACTTTATGTCCTTCACAGGTTAATACCTTCAAGGCAGATCTGTTTCTTTTTAATGCTACCCTAAACTGCACAGGAAAAGGTGACGGGGAGATTTATGAACAGGTGAAAATGATACATATATTTTGCATAGTTAGACAAACATTTTATAGCATTTTTAAATAGAGAAAGCATATCATACAGCCAATTAATTGCAAAATTGAAGAACTATCATATCATATCATATCATATATATACAGCGCGGAAACAGGCCTTTTCGGCCCACCAAGTCCGCGCCGCCCAGCGATCCCCGCACATTAACACTATCCTACACCCACTAGGGACAATTTTTTACATTTTACCCAGTCAATTAACCTACATACCTGTACGTCTTTGGAGTGTGGGAGGAAACCGAAGATCTCGGAGAAAACCCACGCAGGTCACGGGGAGAACGTACAAACTCCTTACAGTACAGCGCCCGTAGTCAGGATCAAACCTGAGTCTCCGGCGCTGCATTCGCTGTAAAGCAGCAACTCTACCGCTGCGCTACCGTGCCGCCCTAATTTATACACATGCACAAATCAGTCCACCGAGATAGGAAATTTAAATTTATAAAATCATACCACATGACAATGTCATTCCATTCAATAGCAAAGCCAACCAAGACTCACTGGCCAATCATCCAGACAACTGGTGAAGCGGGTCCACTTGGCACATGCAAACACAATCAAAATCACGTTTGCTGAGAGCACAAGCTTGATGACAAAATGTTGAGGACACCATTTCTTCAGCAAACTTTCCACTATAACACTTGATTCTACTTGGCTGCTTGCTCCACACCTCGACTAGAGCAACGTCGCTTGTGGCTGAAGAGACCAATGCGGGAGTGACAGTCTCTGTCGCAAAGGTCACATTTGTGTGTGGACTCTGGTCTGTGAAGTTGCTGCCCTCCTTTCTGCGTGCCCACCTTTCTGCCGCTGCGTTCATCAGTTTCTCTTCCCCTGTTTTGAGATGTTGGTTCAGGGTACCCCTCCACCTCGTGCGGTCAGCTGCAAGGCTCTCCCAGGACTCCACGTCGATGTCGAGCACCTTCAAATCTCTCTTGCAGACATCCTTGCAACATAGCTGGGGGCGGCCGATGGTTCTCCTCCCAGATGTTAGCTCTCCATAGAGGATGTCTTTTGGTATACGGCCATCCTCCATGCGGTGGACATGGCCCAGCCACCGCAGCCTGCGCTGCCTGAGTAGAGTGTACATACTCGGAAGGCCAACGCGAGACAGAATCTCGGCGTTGGACACTCTGTCTTGCCAGGATATACCCAGGATACAGCCGATGCTTTTAAGGTGGAAGGTGTTGAGTCTTCTCTCCAGTCTGGCATATGTAGTCCATGTCTCACTGCCATACAACAGCGTGCTGTTGACACAGGCATTGTAGACTGCTATCTTTGTCTTCACTGTCAGATTTGGATTGGTCCACACTCGAGTTGTGAGGCGAGTGAGAGTTGTAGCTGCCTTTCCGATCTGATGGCATTTGTCTATGATTACTTCCCCAGTGGAGGATTTGAGGGGGCTGTCTTGCTCTGGACTGGTCCTAGTGCCTTCTTAATGCCATTGTACATTCCCCTGATGTTCCCTGTTATGGTGGCCATCTGGATGTCCTCACTAAGCTGTGTCCAGTACTCATTGGCGCAACGCCTGGCAGTCTGCTGAGCCTTGCTCTTGGCAGCCCGGAGGATCTGCAGGTTGTTCTCGTTGGCTGACCGCTTGTACTCGGCTAGGGCGGCGCGCTTGGCTTCGATGACGGGAGTCATCTCGGTTGACTTGGCCTCAAAACAGTTGCGTGTCTTTGAGGTCTTCTTCCCAATGCTAGCCAAGGCTGTGCGGTGCATGGTGTCCCACAGAGTTTCCCACTTCTCTGTTGCAGAGTCTCCAGGACACAAGGTGCCAGGTTTTCTCTCAAAAGCCTCTGCAAACTGTTGCACGAGGTCTGGATGGGGCATTTTGCTGACATCGATGCGGGGTTTCCCCTACTTCTTGGTACGGTAGAACCTCTTTGGTTGCAGCCTGATCTTGCAACACACCAAGGAGTGGTCTGTGTCGCAGTCCGCACTGTGGTTGGAGCGTGTATGGAGAACGTTCTTGAGGGTGGCACGTCTGACTGGGATCAGATCCAGTTGATGCCAATGCTTTGAACGTGGATGCCTCCAGGAAACCTTGTGCTGGGGTTTTGTCTGGAAGTACGAGTTGGCGATGCACAGGTCATGGTAAGTGCACAGCTCGAGCAGTCGCTGTCCGTTCTCATTCATTTTGCCCACACCAAACTGCCCAAGACAGGAAGACCATGATTCGTGGTCTGCGCCCACTCTGGCATTGAAGTCGCCCAAGAGAACAAGTTCTTCCTTACTGGGGATGCTGCTGATGATGGATGAGAGGTTCTCTTATGTGGAGGACAGTGTTGGGGCATACACACTGACAGGGGTGTCCGGGCCTGCGGTGGTGTTGAGGCGGAGAGTGAGGAGTCGCTATGAGCCATTTCTGCCTGGTTCCACCATGTTCAGCAGGCTGTTCCTTACTGCGAAGCCTACTCCGTGCTCTCTGGGCTCGTCAGAGTCCTTCCCCTGCCAGTAAAACATGTAGTCCTTCTCCTTTAATGTGCCCGAATCTGCCAGCCTTGTTTCCTGAAGGGTGGATATGTCTACGTTGAGTCTCTTGAGCTCGTTGTTTATGACAACTGTTTTCCTGGAATCGCTGATGCCTGGAATCGCTGATGTCCTGTGGGTTTCCAGAGAGGCTGGTCATCATTGTCCAGACATTCCAAGTTCCCAGTTTTAGAGCTGGTCTCTTTTGATGTGTTCTTTTGTTTGCAGGTGCGATGGTTGCGATCTACTGTTTGGATGGTTCCTAATCCCCGTGCACCCAGTGAGGAAAGCATACTGTGGCAGGGCAGCACCTTATTGGCTGGGGGCTGCCCAGCTTGAGGCAGGCAGTAGCTGTCCAATGAGATCCGAAAATCCCTCCCACCGTCGGGAGCAACCCCTGGCGCCTCGCTTTAAGTCAATCTAGCGATGACTTATAACCGGTAACTGTTGCTCCCCGTGTTGTGTCGACACCGCAGGCGAAGCTGGAGTGTCCTCTCCAAGTTGTAGGTGTAGGTTTGCAGTAATGTGTGGTCGGATGCAAGCCCTGGCAATGTCATATGAAGGACAGGCTTTTGCCCATGCAGCACGTCCCCCCTCTCCACGTCACTGATTGATCCAAAGGAACAGCAGAGCTGTTACAGTTTGGCACCAGCGCAGGAGCTGCCAGAACGGGGTGTCGGAGTCGGTGTCCCGAAGGCAGTTCGTGGTTGCAAGCATCAAGACCAAAATAATTATTGCTTTTCAACAGCTACAAAGATTCTGCATATCATTTCAATTTGCTCCAAACATGCATCAAAGAGATCAATTACAAAGGCAAAACGAGAGTGGCTTTTCTTGACATCACTAAGTGTGACATCAAGGAACCCTTGAGTCTAGGCATCAAGGGGCTGGCATATCAACAGTAATGGACAATGGTGGTGGTATTGCATCAGCACGAGGACATCACTGCAAGAGTTTCACAAAACGGTTTTCAAGGCCCACCGCTTTCTATTGCTTTGTTAAGGAGCTTCTTTCCATAATAATTGGAATATTGGTTAATAGTTGCATCATGCTCACCAACTCTACAGCAAGTAAACTGGTGCATAAATGCATGTAGATAGAGGTTGAAAAGAACTGATATATGGGGAGAAGGAGGAGACGGCAGTGGTGGGGGAGAAGGGGGCAGCGGTGGTGGGGGGAGGAAGAGGGAGTGGTGGATGAAGGGGGGAGCCCCAGCTTCCGACTTTCAGGTCGTCGCCTCCTCCACCCCATCCCTTTATCCCCCAACCGCCTTCAGCCCACCACCACCTCCCTCCCCCAACCACTGCCGCCTCCGCCTCCTTCTCCCTCAGAGTCACCAACACACTCCACCTTTGAAGCGACAGCAGGTGAGAGAAGAGGGAGCCCCACGGTGATTGAGGGGGCACACTGAAACACAAAAACTGGAGTAACTCAGCTGACTGAATCAGTCTGAGGAAGGGTCCCAATGTCGCCTCTCCGTGTTCTCCAGAGATCCTGACCCGCTGAATTATTCCAGTACTTTGTGTCCATTAAACCCCCTGTTATAAGGTGGTTATTAAAACAAGAGTTTGCTCTAGTGTCTACGAAACAGTTAGGGGGGAAAACTGAGAGCATTGTTAATTATTTAACGACTAACGGACATGACCGGAAAGAGCGTTCACCACTGGCAATGCCATCAGTGGCCCCTCAGGGAATTTCAACTGAGCTCTCATTATTTTGTCCATTTTGTAGGGATGGGTGGACCATCAGTTGCCGGAAAATCTATGTTCAACCTGTACAATACTCTCCACTTGCCTGACTGAATGCAGCATCAACAGCTCATAAAACCCAACACTATCCTGGATTAAGCAAACTACCATTTTGGTACTCTATTAACATCCAGCCCATACACAAAAGTCACACTATGACTGCGGTGAATGACATTTTGACTGTGTATAGTGGTGCACTGCAGTTATTTGGCTATGTTACTCTGACAGCATCTCCTGAAATCACAACTTCTACCACCAAGGAGGACAAGAGCAACAAGTTTAATGTCCAATAATAGCCTGGAAATGTTCCTCAAAAGTTGCATCCCATCCTGACTTGATAATATATTGCCCAGTACTTCATTGTTGCTCAATCCGTTCCTCTCCACAGCCCCACATGAACACCTTCATGAGAAAGATGCGTTGAATCAAGAAAGCAGTTCACAACCAACTCCTAAAGAGAAATTTGGGAAAGGTAACAAATGCTAACCTTATCAGTGGCATTCCTAATCTACAAAATGAATAAATTAAAAAAATATATAAATTAACTAGAAAGTCAAGTTACTTTTCTTCCCCAAACATGTCACAACAAGACCTTGTTTCATATTTCAGATCCAGGATGGATCTTCTCTCTAAGTGAATATTTAAGTATTGTTTTGTTCTGAATTTTTTCTATTTTTGTGGTAGACAGAAGCAAGAGATTACATTGCACTTCCATTAAGCACAGCAAAACACAAATTAAATACTCAAGGCATGTGCCTCCATCAGTTTCCAAACTAGATCAGACACAGCCATTCCAAGCCTGCACTTGATATTTTGTAATTTGGCTACAAGAAAAAATCTCGATTGTAACAGATGATAAATCATCTCAATTCCATACAATACAAACTTGTTTTTGTTTTATTTTTTTCTCTCGAATGTTTAAATTATTTTTTTAAATGCTTTAGATTTCCAGAAAGAGTCAGTCTTTGATTGTTCCAACAAACACAGAAATGTTTTGCCTTCCTATGTGAGGAGGTCTTATGAGTATGGGCCTCATTGGCATAACTTCCCGACGTTGTTATCAGATCACTTTAATTCCTTGATTTTGTGCTGCCAATTAATGTTGATGTAATCTTTCTATATGAACAAATGCAGATTCAAAAAATCTGCACCGCATAATTAACAAGAGTTCTTAAGTCACTGCACTGATCCACTTAACTGTTAAATAGATGACTAAATTCAAAATCGACAGACTGCATTGCCAATCAAAAGAAGAGTACTTAATTTAGAGCAGTAATTCAACTTCATTAATGCAAATAGTGTAGGATACATAAAGGACAGAAGAGAGAGAATGACGTCTAATGTCAAGTATAAAAGTTAACACTGGTGCATGATTGTGCATCTTTTCACACTGACATCACTCTTTTCAGTAACAACTATATTGATAACATATTCTTAATAACATTCTAGACTAAAACCCCATTTGCACAATAGATTTGGTTCATATTGATGCAAGATCTCAACATTTACATACTTTAAGGTATCTGCACATTGATGTTTGAAATGTATGCAGTTGAACAGGGTACTGATAACAAGGCCAAGATTTATTATCCATCCCTAAATGCCCCTCTCCCTCCCCCCACCCACAGCTTTTTTTTATTTTCTTAGGAAGAGTTTTCAGGATATCACTCCAGCTGAGATGTTTCTATATGAAGATCGTATGTGATTTGGTGGAAATCATGAAGGAGCCAACATCTATCTACTGACCCTAATTTTTCTCGTTGTGGGCTTGGAAAATCCTTGTTAAGACTTCCTAAATTGCTATAGGATTTCGAATTGATGGCAAGTACAATAACAGTACATCTGTGGTGGAGGAAGTTTACATTTAAAATAATGGATTGGGCATTTTGTTGCATGGTTATAGCTTCAAGTACAGTGGGGTTGAACTCAACAAGGCAATTAGAGAGCATGTCATCACTCAGTACAATGTATTTTATGCCCTTCACTTGCATTAGGCAGACAGTGCAAGAGCTGTGACAAGTCAAAAGATTAGATCTTTTCAACAGGAAACCTGGTCTGTGCCACTGAATATGAAGTTTCTATTTAATGTCAGAACATGCATGATGTCAGTGGAAGGAGATGAATGACAGTAAGGGAGACGCAGGAGTCTGCAGGTGTGGAATCTTGTGCAAAAGAAAAAGTGCTGGAGGAAGTAAGCAGGTCAGACATCATATATGAAGAGAAATTGATTGGCAATGTTTTGGCCTGACCAGCTAAGTTCCTTCAGCACATTTTGCTAATGATAGTATTATTCATGAATATTGAGAGGTGTTTTATTTCTCTTTCTGGAGGTGAAATTTCCCTGGCAATTGTCCTTTATCAACCCTTTCCAGAGCAAGTAGCATCAAGACATGAATTATATTCAGTGCATTCAGCCCTTTCTTGATTAAAAAAAAGCTAGCTGGAATTTAATTGAATTGGCTGCATTAACTTCTGTGATAATGAGTGCCTCAAGATAGAGACAAAATGTCTCATTCAGCATTTCCAATCGAAAGCAATTGCAAATGCTTTAGCCACATCGTTTATACTTACTTGCTCAGTTCATGAATGGGATGTTCATGGCAGATTCAGTTTAGTTTATTATCATATGCAAGAAGGTGCAAAGAAATTTCTTGTTCACATGAAGCTAAGAGTAAACAGTATACATAATGAACAATTCTAACTGACTGAGTTCTGCTGGCCAGGGAAACTAGAAGTCAGTTGCAGATGGAGGCCCCCAAAGCCAAGGCCTATAAGTTTAGAGATAAGCTTATTTGGTATTATGGTTGAATGCTGAGCTGTACTCTTGAAATAACGTCCTGACATAGGAGCTCTTATTGTCAAACTGACCCAGAGCTAAATGCAATGCAAAGTGATGGAATCCTTTGTAGACCTATTTTCCTATTCCTCCTGTTTAATTAGTAACCACTATTGTCAACTGCAATCCTGCCATACCAGAGCTTTGATGTTATCCCTTGATTTTGGTGTGGCTTTTGTCTATTGAACGCATACTGCTTCTGCTACTTAAAATTCACTTAGTGCTATGATTTAGCTTTCAAAGTTTGGCACCATATTTTTAGGTATATTTTGTGCTACCTTTGGTGTGCATTTATAATCCTGATTGAAGGAGGATTAGTTCCTTGATAGTAAAATGCATACACAAATAGTTATAACTTGTTAATCTGACCACAACCTTTCATAAACCCTAAGAAAAAGTTTATTCATATCAGCAATATGGAAACCGTGTTACTGGTCTACATAGCCAGAAGCCAAGTTCAAAACAGCAAACCAGGCAATAAATGCTGTTGGCAGCAGCTATTCATTTGCTGCCAATGGAATTTTTATTTTAAAAGGTTTACAATGCCTCTCTCTGCCAAATGCATAAAACATTATTTAGGCCACAGCTATAGTACTAAGTGCAGTCTGGTCATTGGATTACAGGAAGCATGCAATGACACTGAGGGGGGTTGCCAGAGGGTGGGAATCAAGGGAGCTTTTAAAACATGTTGTCAAAGCTGGAGTAATTTTCTTACGAGAAAAGAAGGGCTTGAGTCAGATCACTTTGGAACAGAGAAAGCTGAGAGGAAATTAGACTGACAGTCAATAAATAGTCAATGAAGATTTGTGCTCAAGAGTAAACTCAGAAAAGTTATGAATTTCTATGTTTGTTACCCAGTCGGAGTCTGGATGTGTGGTAAAGGCAGAAAACACCCCATATTTAAAATTAAGTACATAAATGAGTAGGATGTTCCATGATTTACAAATCAACAGCTGGAAAGTGAGATTTGGCTGAATAGGTCTTATTCAGCCAGCTTTGTCATGATTGGCCAAATGGCCTCCTGGGTTGGAAAATTTGAAGACAATAGTGGCACACTCTGGCACTCTCTTTTCTAAGACAATAGTGGCACTCTTATTAAGAATATCCATTTGAAACAGATTATACCAATTTTTTTCTCATTTAATAAAACATGTGGTTGGAACACTGTCATATATTTACTCAGATTACATTGATTGTCTTTCATCCACAGAAGGACGCAGCTGTTTATTAACTCTGTCCAGTCCCTGTATGTATTTCTAATATGCACAAAACTATGCAAGATCCTAAATATGCTAATTGAGATTTTATGGACTACAAAATACTATTATCCATGGGTAGCTGTAAACTTTAATGAAGTAAATGGGGAAAAAAAGCAAGATTTCTTCTGAAATAGCTAGTTGAAATGGGGAGTCAGTTATTGGAAAAGTACTGCTTGCTAAACCTTAAAGATATCAGTTTAGGTAGCTGGTTCAACAGTGCACAAGCAATGTGTAAGAAGGAACTGCAGATGCTGTTTTAAACCGAAGATAGACACAAAAAGCTGGAGTAACTCAGCGGGACAGGCAGCAACTCTGGAGAGGAATGGGTGAAGTTTCGAGTCAAAACCCTTCTTCAGACTGGCAAGTGCACAAGCAATGTCAAGTTTTATACTGCAATTTTAAAGTACTTTCCTTTCCAGAAAGGAAATAAAAATTCAAATTAGTTGCAAATGAAAAGATTTCGCTCCAGTACCTAAGTTGATAGAGGGAACTGAATCTCAGAAAATAGCTTCAAAAACTTTTATTGGAACTCAAATATTCTCCTGATTTCTCACCTTCAATCACAGTTTGCTATGTTCAAGGGCTGCAAGGAGGTCAAAAACTGTCAAAACGCCTTGAACTGTGCGATCATGACTTGATGGTTCCATGTAGAGATTTGTAAGCACGGGTGAGAATTTATAAATGGGAGGTCGAGTAGTAAAGCAAATACAGGAATGATGGATGAATGGTACATGTTAGGATATAGTCAGCAGAGCTTTGGCTCCTTATGAGAAAGCTTTCTCTTTACAGAAAACCTCAACACAATATGGCCATCAGGTAGTTTGTAGTATAATTATATACAGCACTATTAAAACATCTGACATTGTATCTGTTAATAGAGTAGTCTATCCCAGTTAATTTAAATGGTTTGAATATTTCATATTTAGATATTGAAAATGTGTCAAGTAATGAATTGTTTGATTAGGGATTTAAGATAGTCGGCAAGTTGGATATGGTACAAATCAGTTATGATCTAAGTGAAGAGGTGCGAGGGGCTAATTGTCAGAGCATCATGTTGAACAAGAGTACACTCTGGGATTGCCATTCCATCATTAGAAGTACCTATTGACAGGATCAATTTTACGTTGACGTGGTGGAAATTTTGTAATGTAGGTTTGCAAAAATGGAATCCCGACTTTGTCTTTAGAAGCAGCACAATATTTAAATTATTCACAGAAATTATACAATAAGTCATGGATATTTTTGTAAAAGCAAAAGACAATATCCCGAATTAAATCACTCGGGATTTATGCAATAAGCATTTTTTTTTATTGAAGCATCTTCCTTAGAAGGCTTCTGCTCTTTTTTTGTAAACTGTACCTTTTAAACGCTTCCCCTTGATTCCTCTCACACTCGCCAGCCTGCAGTAGGCTATGGACGGCCGGATCACGCAGTTTCTCTTCATATCCTTGGACCAGGCTGCTGTTGCGAATCTGAGAAACGAGGCTCCGAATGAAGTTGCTAACGCAGAGCGTGTCTGCATCCTGGGCTTTACAGAAGTGAAAGGCGAGTGTCTGACGATGCAATCCCCGTTGAACCAGCTGCGGACAGGTGGGCCAAATCAACTCTGTACACAATGCCGTCTTCCCACTTCCAGGGCCTCCGACCACCAGAATACCCCCGATTCCTCCGATGTGTTTCCCGGAGGATCCAGTATTTCCGCTGGAATTAGAGGTCCCAAATGTTTTTCCATTGTTCTTTTCTTGAAGACAATGCTGGAATTTATGGAAAACCCACTCCCGGCAGAAAAATCGCTTCCCTTGCAATAAACTCTGAGACATTTTGTGTGCAGATTTTCTTTCCGTGCGACGTTACAGTTGGTTTATTGCATATTGCATGGGAGTAGATTTAATATAAAAACAGACACAGGATTTAACTAAAAAAAAAGTATTGCCTGCGGATTGCCGCTAATATTTCCTGCAGTCAAACACCTGCAGCGAAAGTTGAGCCATTTTCCTCTTTGTTGGTTAAACAGTGACAAATCCAGTAAGTGTGTTCACAATGTTACACATTAGCCCCATAATAACGAGAGAACGTTGGATACAATAGCCAACCATGCTATTTTCTATCTGCCTGGTCGTTTCCTTTAGTTTTATTCTTCCACGAATCTCAAAATAATCAATATCCTCGATGCTCTCCTCATCATTGTCTTCACCGTAGTTCCATACGGATTAGTTTCATTTGCAGACCGGTTCCAATTGTCCGCGATCTTTCGGAGCCCTCCACATCGTAAACTCGGCACAACAAAGATTCTTCGAGAGGAAGACGAACAGTTTCCAGCGGTGCAAGGCTCTGGTCTTCCCCACTCAGTCGCTGAGTGAGAGCGACGAACTCCAGCCTTCCAGTTCAAACGCTCGCCGTCCTTTCGCTTGTTCGATATACAACTTGATAAGACTGCGTGCGACCCAGGCAGGGACTGTTTCGATGCAGCCACTCCGGAGCAACCCGGGCAAAGTCTCAAAACATTACTGGACAGAGTTGTCCTGAGTTAACCTCGCCCCTGCTCCCAACCAACGCCGGACTGATCGCAATCGTCTGCTCCTGCTCCCTGACTGATCCCGATCCGATCCCCTGCCCCGTTTCCTCCTCTGAACACCCGGGCTGATTCCGACCCCTCGCCTCTGGCTCTGCCCCGGTTGATTCGCCCCACTCCCTGCTGATCCCAACCCCCCTCCCCTCCTCCAAACACCGGGCAGATCTCGACCCCCTGCCCAGCTGATCACGGTCCCCTGCCCCGCTCCCCTGCTGATCGCGGTCCCACCCTGCACCGCTTTCCGTTTCCCGGCTGCTCCACTCCCAGTGCCAGGAAATCCTCTCGCTTTCTCCTTCTCTTTCTCCCTCTCTTTCTCCCTCTGACTCTCTCACTCTCTCTCTCTGTGCTCGCTGGAGCCTAATTGGAGGCAGTCCCTCCCCGGGCAGAGAGTTCCGCCCCAGCCCCTGCAGGGAGGTGGGTGGAGCGGCTGTTGGCGGTTCCTCGCCTCCTGCCGGCGGAGAGAAGCGGCGGCGGCGGCGGCTCGAGCTCACTCTCGACCCTTCTCTCCGTCTCTCGGGGGCGGCCGTTGCACCCTGAGGCAGCGCGGGCTAGCGCTCCATACCCGCCCCGCCAACCGCCCCCTGCACTGTCCACCACACCCACCCGACTCCTCTCTGGGACTTGTAGTCCGAAGCCCCGACTACCTCCGTCCTCAGACGCCCGAGTTGGTATATTGACCTCCCCCGGTCTCAGTGCCGCCCACCCAGCTTTCAGACAACCAGTGATGCACTTGGACTACAAACCCCGGGATGCACTTCGCGGCGCATGCGCAGATTTCGCCCTTGCAGTGAGACATTCTTTTCGGGAGGTGGTAAGGAAACTAGTTGATTGGACATGGAGTTAATTAAGGCTGTCGTGCGAAGAGATTCGAGTTCCATGAAACACTATTGAGTATTATTTTTGTTTGAAATTCACAGTTCAATGTCTATTCTGCAGAGTTTTGGTGGTCACAATGCAGGAAGGAGGTGTTAGCAACAGAGAGAGAGTGCAGCAGAGGACCTCCTGGTTTGGAGGGCTGGGTTTCTTTTTCACACTGGAATGTAAGAGACTGAAGTTTAAAGGGGTTCAAACAATTATGTGGGGCATATATAGGATAAATAAATTCTTCTTCCCAGAACAGAGGAGTCTAGAACCAGAGGCCACAAGTTACAAGATGAGAGGAGAAATTTGAAGGGGATCTGAAAGGAGTAACTTTTTCACACAAGGTGGTGAACATTTGGAACAAGTAGGAGGCAGTAGAGGCAGATACAATTAAATATTTTTAAAAGGCACTTGAAGTATTTGGATAGGAAAGAAAAAGAGTGACACTGGACTAACATGGGAAAGTGGGATTACTGTAGATAGGCATTATGATTTGCCTTAAGACGTGGACCTTAAGAGCACATTTCTATGTTGAACAATATGCAATTCTATAAATATAATTACAGTTGTGACTAGATAAATTGAAGTATAAAGTTTTCAGTTTTGATAAGGTCAAAAATGAGGGGCCAAAGATGCATTATTCAGAATCGTAGAATAGTTGTGGCACAGAAAGAATACATTCTTCACGTGCATCTAGCCTGTCCATAAGAGTAAAACCAACGAGTCTCTTTCTCCTGTTTAAGGTTTGGAAAACGACAGGCTATGAGGTTATGTTCATGCTCCAGAAAGATTTGAGTCATGTTCAGATCTCAGTTATGTTTGAGGAAGGAATGAAGTATGAGCTGCAGAGGAACTTTGCCAGTGTTTTTTTGGCAGGAACCTCTGCTTTCAGTCATCATTCAGCTTCATTAATGTTAAGTATGCAGAATAACTTTTAACAGCCTGTGAGTTTCATATAATTAGGATAAATTAAATAAAGTTTGGCATTTAGATATTTGGTTTGGTATAGCCTGGTACTTTAGGGCTCCTAAAATTACATAGTGGCACAAAAGGGGGATTTTGATAGATGTGAGATGTAGACTACAGGAGAATAAGAAAGAACAGGACGGGTGTATGGAATGGTTTCCTACTCCCTGTGTCATGAGAAAATGTAAATAAACCTCTTTAGGATTGCCTTTCATTTCTATATTTAGTAACTGAAGTAGATATTCTGTATTCAGAATTACTTTAAATAGGTGATGAGAGAATCGGGATTTAAGGAATGAGACAAGGTTAAATGTGACTAGAGATACATATGGAAAGAAAATTGTGCTCCTTTTATATTGTTTTTTTTTGTTTCAATGTCAGACCAGGTTGAAAATTAAAATGCAAACCACCTCAATTTAAGATTGGGCAGATATGTAATTTGGAGTTTAGGAACAACAACTGGAATTATATGGTATGTTTAATAAATGAAAACATAATCAGGTTCTTCACAGCAGCATGATAGTCTGCAGATTAGCGCAGTCAAAAAAGAGAATGGGGGTTACCAACACCTCTGCAAAAGAGAGAAATTTAAAGATTGTGAGGAAGAAGTGGAGAGAACAGGTTTATGAAGTAAGTGCATGATTTTTAAAGCCTAGATGTGAGTCAATGGACTTCAATGATAAGACAAAGGAAACTGACAATGTACAGCCTGTTGGAGAAGTGTAGTTTTCAGAAAGGGAGTTGGCTGATGAAAATTAGAGATGGGAAAAGAATAAGAGGTATATGACTGAAAATCAGATCTATGATTGAAAGCCAAAATAGGTGAGTGAGTGATGGTAAGTTGTAGGTGCTGTAAGATTTGAGAAGTTTTCCCTCATTCTAAAATCAACACCAAACCAAAGAGCTGCAGTTTGGACATTTTAAACGGGAGACTGGGGCTGATAGCGGAGAAAGGCTGCAGTCAGTTTACCAAGGGATGTCACAATCTGTGGGTCCTAAGATGGCTGCAGGACCTCGTGACCAGCCACAAAAGTAAAAACCTTACAACCCAGTCTCTAGGTTTCTGCAAAGCCACGGCCAGAACAATGGATGGGTATTGGCCATGCAGAAACCTGCGAAACCAGGTCGAAGTCCAGACACTGGGGCGCTGACATCAGCATACTCACAATGCCCCAAGCCGACCTACACAGTTAATATCGTTAAGGGGGCACAATAGCCCATAGAAAACGGTAGGTGATGGGAAACCAGTTAAACCCATCACCTCGCAATGAAATACCAATTAACACCGTCTGGCCATCCCCGGTACCCCCGGACATAAGCTCAGATCAGAGAGAGAACTCATACATATCTTTTTGAACAAAGAGATCCCGAGATCTGGCGGGAGATAGGACGGGTCAGAATAGTATAACTGGCCACAACTTTTGGGTTTTAAACTGAAGAAGAAATACTGGAAGAAGAAGCTCATGCTAGAAGAAACCTGCAACTCACGCAAGAAGGAAGTCAAACGGATGCAGGAGGAAGAAAAGACAGGCAAGAAGAACGGATGCAAGAGAGAGGAACAGGCACGCAACTCGAGAAGAAATACTGAAAAACGAACAGCCAGTAACCCCAGTAATAGCCCCATGGTGAGCATGTACCCCGACCTTGCATATCCTGGACATAGTTTAGTGTAGAGTGGAGGGTGGTTTGAATAAACGCGGGTGTGTAGAGGAATATGTGTTGGTCAATTTTGCAATGTGTCGTACGTTCCCCATCTATCAGTCGTGTATATGTCTTGTAGAACTGTGCGTTTTATGATTCATAGTCAAAAGTATTCATGTGATTCGGTATGTGTCCTATAGATATGTCTTATAGAACTGTATAAGTATTCATGGACAATAGTCCCAAGCGCTAAATAAAAGCCTTTTTCATTTAAACCCTGGTTTTCAAATCTGGTCTGGTTGAATTTCTCTGCACTATAAACGCTCCTGCATCTAAGTCCAGTGTCTAGAACCGTAGGGGGTGAGTGGGTCGAACCGCTCACGGGGAACCAGTGTGCGCGGCCTGGTCAAGGGATCAGAGCAAGGCACGGGGACCTTAGTTCGGGCGAAAGCTCGGCGCAGAAACCCCTTACAGATAATGGCGACCACGAAGGGACACTGGCAGCAGGACGATAATGTACCAGAAAAGGATTTTAAAACTAGGGATGTAATGGACGAGCGCATTGCGGACAATGTTTTTAGCAAGGTGAATATCACCAAACAATGGATGTGTGGTTTGTTAGAGAACAAGCGCCCACTGGATGCAGCGATCCGGTGGACGGCCAGTAAAGCCCACAAGAAATCGGTAGATAAGGCGGTCTGGCTGACCTGCTATAAGAAGCAGGTCCAGCTTTCGGACCGCGTGGTTGTGGCACAGGCAGCCCAGATCAGGGACCTTCAGGAGGAGGTAGAGGAGAAGGCTGCGGGTGGGCACCAGTTGATTGAGGCTCTGGACTCTTTAAACAAGGAGCGCCGGGTCGTGACCAACCGCCACAAGGCCAGGGTAGAGCTGATGGAGTGCCAGATCACTGAGGCCATGCGCAGTGAGGGCAAGCTCAGGGAGCAGTGGAGACCCAGGAAGAGAACCTCAAGGGGGTTAGGGCAGCCTACAAAATGGTTTTGGAGGACAGGTCGGAAGGGGCCGACCACGGGGCCTGCCTGCAGGAGATAGAGGGTCTGCGGAGTGCTTTAAATAAAGTAAAAGGGTTGGTCTATCTAATGAACCCCCCAGCGAGTCAGTCGCTGGCGGTTACAAAGGTCCCGGTTCCGGTCCCCAGAAAGACCGTGGTGACTTCGGCCCCCAGACTCCACGATTCCCCTAGCTTCGAGGCATCCTGGAAAAGGGGTAGTGTAGGGGAGAGAGAGAGAGAGAGGAGCTCCCGGTCGAGGACTCGGCACCGGCGCCCATGTGCCTGGTCCTGGAAACCAGACGGGGACCCACTGCGCTGAATGGGGACGCCGGACCCATTCAGAGCGAGATCGTGGTGCCCCACAGCTCCCAGCAGTTAAGAGCCATGATCGGGCATGTAGCAAAATTGTCCAAATCAGGGGACCCTTCGCTGCATTTCAGGGAGATAGAGCAAACCGCCGCAATCAACGGTTGCGACGAGGGAGAACGGGCAAAATTGTTGCTGTTCTCCCCGGACAGCTCAATCCTCCAATGCCTCTGAGATGAAAGCAAAAGAGGGACCAGGACCTACGATTTCCTACGGGACGAGGTCCTGGAAGTCTTGGGGATGGGCGATGAGGGTCCATTTGCCCGATTAGGGAAGACCCTCCAGATGGAGGGAGAACCCCCAAGGGTTTTTGCGGCGCGACTGTGGACAGTGTATCAGAGCAGCTGCCCGCACGTCCCCGCGCGGGATGTCCTGGTCGGGAATGGGAGAGCCCAGTGGCTCCGATGTTTGGTATCAAACAGCCTGGCGGCCGTCAGGGAGCAGGCGAAAGCCTGGTTTGATTCCACAAATAGTACGGAGGAGACGGTTTTGGACCGTCTCACGGTAGGGTATAGTAACACCCGGAGTACGTCTACCCGACTAGTAAAAGAGAAGGTGTACGTAGCGGAGGCTACTGCACTGGCCCAAAAGGAGTGGCGACAGGAGGGTAACCCTACCGCACAGTCCAAGTGTTTCAGGTGCGGTATGGTGGGGCACTGGCGGAAGGATTGCAGGGCCCACACCAAGGAAGATAGGGTTGGCACCACCCTGCGCGCCGATGTCCCAGTTAAGCCCGAGATCATCGAAACGATGATCGAGGTGATGCGGTCCCTCATGGCCGCACAGGGGAAGGTGGCAGTCCCTACCGGCTCCCCGGTGCGGGGGGGGGCACTGGACATTCCCCAATGATATCAGCCCGCGCAGCCTGCCTATCTGTGTCCTCTCCGCTACGATGCGTGGAAGAGGCCGCTTGTGGAGATGGTAGTGGAGAGGCAAAGGGGCAATTACCTGTTGGACACGGGGGCTTCATGCACCGTGGTCCACACAGAGGAACCCTTTGACTCTCCCCTGTCCACAGGGGTCCCTTTCGCACTGGCGGGGTTCACAGGGAAGGAACAGGCTGGCGCGCGTTCCATCCCGCTATCCATTCATTTGGGAGCACTCCGCATCACATGGGAGTGTATCCTGATGAAGTGGCCTGGAGCACAGGGGTCAACCACAGGGGCCAGCCCTGTGAGTGGGGACTCACAGCCAAGGATGAGGCAGGTCACGCAGACAGGCAAGGTTGCCTGCGTGAGGGGGGAAGACATTCTCCAGGAATGGAGGGTCTCGCGTTTTGGGTGGGATTCAGATGAGGAAGAGCCTGATCAGCTCGACCAGGGGCTGGATCCCATTACGGAGGAAGAGGAGTCGGAGGGGGACGACAGTAACGTCCCCGACTCAAGCACCAGGAAGGCGGGGGTAGCGGGCGAAGGCTCACCACCTGTGCGGGTATACCCAGCACCAAGGGGGCAGAGCTGGATGAGGAGGGGCCAGGGTCGGCAGTTGCGGGGGGTACCCGAGCTGCGGCACGGCAGGAACCGGTCCTCAGCCAGGCTGTCCAGGGGGCAGTGCCTAAGGTGATCCTCCGTAGGTCCAGCAGGGAACCCCAACTTAGAAAGTTTTGGCCAGAGGTCAAACACGCCCTGAGGTACGGGAGCCAAGTAAGGAGGAGGGAGCTAACGTTTCAGAGGAGGTTTAGCCCCCGTCAGGCAGCGACAGGCTGCGGAGGATCAAAGGTGGGAGACAGCGTGGTGCAGCCGCAGGAGACGACCCGCTGCAGCCCTGACAGGGATTAGCTGAGCCGCCCTGGGAAGGCGGCGCTGTATTATATTTTAGATAGATAAGGATTAGGTAATATAGATAAGGATTAGGTAATTAGATAAGGATAAGTAATGTAGATAAGTTTGTGGGGATAATTGTAGATAAAGTTGATGCGTCCAGGATGTGTGGGTGTGGGGTGCAGGCTGGGGGTCAAGAGACCCGCCCGCAGAGGCGTTAATAAAGCCAAGCGCTCCCCAAGAGGCTGGCTATACCATATTTTATCTGTTTTTCTGGAGTGGAAGGAGGCACTCGTATGGTGGATCGTTGCCACGGCGATCGGATGTGGGTGGGCCTATCGGGGCCGCACCAAGGACATCATCATTTACCGCTGCTCCGGGGACACGGCTCCCATCGCGACCGATGGGACTGGAAGGAGAGAAGCGGAGGAGACCGCAGTTCACTTCCATGAAGGCCGGTGGCCGGGGTGGCTGGGATCGAACTCTTCAGAGTATTCCAGCGCCCCAGGCTTTGCTTATCGGGACACTTCGTTATTGTGCCCGAGAGTCAAGATCATCGCCTAAAAGATCAGCGCCACCGTTGGCAAAAGGATCTGCTTGGTATGCACGGGGAAGGTCCCCACGAGCAGGCGGTGGTGGCTGAGGAAAACGAGCAGGACAATGGCCAACTCCACTGTTGAGTGGGAGAGACTTGACAACGACACTCACAGGACTATTTCTGGGACTAAAGAACAGTTGAGTGTGTGTTGGGACAAATGGTGGGAACCGGATGAGGGGATTTATATGTGTATGTGGGGTTCGAGGTATCGCTGCCCCACGGGCAACAGCATATTTTTCCAGAGACAGTGGCAGGATGATGGTAAGGGGATGAGGTGGGATGTTAGCTCGCGGGCTTGTGGGGTCCCCCTTTCCCCGATCCCGGTAAACGCCACTGAACTCATCACACGACCACGCATAACACCTCCCACAGTTCCGCTGGCAGTAGCACAGGAGGGTGAGTGCCCAAAAACCACTAAGGGGCCCGGGAATGGCCTGGTACTGATACCGACTGACCAGGTATTGTACCAGGGGGTGCACTACGCGGTAGCCTCGGTGATCTTAAACCTCACCGAGGTGCGGTTGCCGGGGTGGTGCCCCAGGGAAACTGAAAGACTGTACCAGGTGCTACTGACCAACATGTTCCGGCAATTTTACGAGTTCGACCTTGCCAGTGTGGACAAGGAGAGCTTGTATAGCCAAGAGCCGGAGGACTGGGGTCAGAAGGGGAGGCATACGAGGGGTTTAGTGAATGATGTATTTACGGGCTTTAACACCGGGACATCTGTGGTCAACGCTCTAGATACCATGGAGCTGCAGACCCAGATTAACAGGTTAAAGTCGCAGTTAAAAGGCATCCTCACGGATGAGAACAAGGTCGTCGGGTCCGAGCTGCATGAGGACCAGGCGATGACACTACACCTGCGCGAGATAATTGCCGAGCTGGAAAGGCATGCCGGCACGGTGAACGCACTGATTAGGGAAGATCGGAACGCGTCCGATCAGGCAGCGCAAAATGAGGTGTGCGTACTGTACGGGGCATGGTTGCTGGGCGAGGGCCGCAGCAACCTCGAGGACCTAAAAGAAGGATTGGTCCCGTCCTGGATCAGTAACAAACACCTGCAGGCGCTGCTACCCTTTCAGAACGCGCTCACCCCGTGCCAACTCAGGTTAGCATCGGAGGCATACCCTGTTCCCGTAGATTGTGGCCAGTCAAACCACACAGTCATGGGAATAGTGGTGCGGATGCCAGTGTTGGGCAAGACGACAAGGCCCGCACCAGTGTACAGGGTGGAGAACATTGGAGTAATTCAGGAGGGAGCCCATATTCGCTACGCAGCGGTCCCATCGCACGTCATCCGCTGGGAGCAGTCGATGACGGGTACTGACCTCTCGGGGTGTCGGAGCCGGGGAGCACATATCATATTGTGTCCTCAGCACTTGAATGCCTTTTCGGAACAGCAGTGCGGGTTCAGGACTGCTGGCGCAAAGCCTATGAATTGTACCATGGAGGCAATGGCACAGAGCCATGTGCCCCCACAGGTGGCATACATAGGGGGTGGTACCTATTGTGTTACCACTGCAGCGCAGTACTATCGACACGGACAGCACGGTTTGTGTCCGGTAAGAGAGCAGCTTCTGTTTTAAACCCAGGGCAGAGGTTCAAGTGGCACAGCAGCGAATTGTCCCAATTCCTGAACCCTCCACGGTTCACCTAACTGTACAGGAAAACTTCACCGACCTGCAGCGATTTGTAGCGCATTTCGGGTACGCCATTCCCCCTTTCCCCGAACATCTCACAACCCTGTTAAAGGCAGTCGCCGTGTCACAAAGGCACTTTTACACCCTGGAGCAAAAGACAGTAGAGATAGGGTCCGAAATATTAGACATTGTGATTCCACCATGGTGGGACCTGTTCACCAATATCGAGGTCCCGTCTTGGGTTAGGATAGCGTCACACGCATTAGTTGTGATACAAGCAGGGATAGTATATTTATTATGTGTAAAATGTAAAAGAGGGCAGCACCTCAATAACCGAGTATATCAAGGGGAATGGAGAGACCGTTACGTGCGGGTGGGCGAGCAGGACCCAGCCGCAAGCTGCTAGAAGGACGGGCCCCTCCGCACCGAGTAAACTGTGTTTTTATATTGTCCTCTTCGAATTAGTATAAACTGTGTTTTTGTATTGTCCTCTTCGAATTTGTATCAAGAGTGATTGTGAAGGAATGTTTAAAAAAAAAGTATCGTTTTGCTGTTGTGTTGTTTTCATGTCCTACATTAAAGCTGACACCAGTAGGAGGATGGCGGAGGCATCGGCCTGGGACAAGGTGTAGGTGTATATGTCTGACATGAAAATGTACATACTTGTAATATAGTTTTGCCCGGGACACGGGCAGTAAAGGTCAGCCTAAAAGATGGGGACTGTACGTTCGCAATGGAACACTAGTTTAGTTAAAACCTCAGGGGTCTGGATGTGGAGAATCGGGAAAACATTGCTCAACCACATTATTTAATTGATTCGATAAGCTGGGGTTATGCAAATCAACAGGAGGGACTGTAAGATTTGAGAAGTTTTCCCTCATTCTGAAATCAACACCAAACCAAAGAGCTGCAGTTTGGACATTTTAAACGGGAGACTGGGGCTGATAGCGGAGAAAGGCTGCAGTCAGTTTACCACGGGATGTCACAATCTGTGGGTCCTAAGATGGCTGCAGGACCTCGTGACCAGCCACAAAAGTAAAAACCTTACAGCCCAGTCTCTAGGTTTCTGCAAAGCCACGGCCAGAACAATGGATGGGTATTGGCCATGCAGAAACCTGCGAAACCAGGTCGAAGTCCAGACACTGGGGCGCTGACATCAGCATACTCACAATGCCCCAAGCCGACCTACACAGTTAATCTCGTTAAGGGGGCACAATAGCCCATAGAAAACTACCTGGTAGGTGATGGGAAACCAGTTAAACCCATCACCCCGGACATAAGCGCAGATCAGAGAGAGAACTCATACATATCTTTTTGAACAAAGAAATCCCGAGATCTGGCGGGAGATAGGACGGGTCAGAATAGTATAACTGGCCACGACTTTTGGGTTTTAAACTGAAGAAGAAATACTGGAAGAAGAAGCTCATGCTAGAAGAAACCTGCAACTCACGCAAGAAGGAAGTCAAACGGATGCAGGAGGAAGAAAAGACAGGCAAGAAGAACGGATGCAAGAGAGAGGAACAGGCACGCAACTCGAGAAGAAATACTGAAAAACGAACAGCCAGTAACCCCAGTAATAGCCTCATGGTGAGCATGTACCCCGATCTTGCATATCCTGGACATAGTTTAATGTAGAGGGGAGGGTGGTTTGGATAAACACGGGTGTGTATAGGAATATATGTTGGTCAATTTTGCGATGTGTCGTACGTTCCCCATCTATCAGTCGTGTATATGTCTTGTAGAACTGTGCGTTTTAGAATTCAGAGTAAAAGGGTATTCGTGTATATGTCTTGTAGAACTGTGCGTTTTAATGATTCATAGTCAAAAGTATTCATGTGATTCGGTATGTGTCCTATAGATATGTCTTATAGAACTGTATAAGTATTCATGGACAATAGTCCCAAACGCTAAATAAAAGCCTTTTTCATTTAAACCCTGGTTTTCAAATCTGGTCTGGTTGAATTTTTCTGCACTATAAACGCTCCTGCATCTAAGTCCAGTGTCTAGAACCGTAGGGGGTGAGTGGGTCGAACCACTCACGGGGAACCAGTGTGCGCGACCTGGTCAAGGGATCAGAGCAAGGCACGGGGACCTTAGGTCGGGCGAAAGCTCGGCGCAGAAACCCCTTACAGTGCAAGATCAAGTTCCAATCAGTGCAGCATCCAATTTGAAGTTTCCACGTTTCTTGTGATCTTATGAGTAATGAAATGTATTAAATAATGTTCTCATTCAGTCTACAATATTTATATATCAGCATATCTGTTTTTACAGGGTTGTTACTGGTGGCTTAATTTGCATTTGGAGAGAAAACAATCAAAAACAACGAGTGTGGAACACCATAAACGTCCTTTTATGAAGTATTTGGTGGACATTAATTATTTATATTAATTTATTTTGTTATTAGTTATTGTATAGTTATTTGTGTGTTATTGCATTTGATTGTTCTGTAAAGCTGTAGCAAGTAAAAATGTAATTGTTATGTTGCCAATACGTATAATAATAATATAACTATTATAATAAGGCCTGGCATCAGTCTGAAGAAGGGTCTCAACCCGAAATGTCCCCCATTCCTTCACTCCAGGGATGCTGCCTGTCCCGCTGAGTTACTCCAACATTTTGTATCTACCTTCGATTTAAACCAGCATTTGCAGTTCTTTTCTACACATGTAATAATCAAACACTTTTCACTCTCTTGACATATGTGTTCATGATTTGACTGCAGCATATTTCTATACATGACCCATGTGTAAGGCAAAACCTAATATGAATGACATCACCAAAATAAAACAACATAAGTTCTCTTAATGTAGGAGACACCACAAAACAACAGATGAGATAAAAGAATTAAGAGATGACCCGCAGAGGGTATGGAAAACAGGAAAGAAAATATAAGCAAGTAGTGACTGTGCAAAGCTTAAAGTTTAAAACCCTGAAGGTTGGTATAGGGAAACGCCAACCAAGTAGCTTACCACAGACTTTCCCAAGGCAGACAGTGGCCGTGAGAGCATGATGCAATTCAAGTGTATCCAGCAGATGGGGTGTGTCAATGAAATAATGCCTTGTGAAAAGTATTAGCTGACATGTGGACAGCAAAGGAAAGCACGTACCTCTGAAGCCTCATGAAACAAAACTATTTATTTTTAGTTTTCAGAATTCTTCACGTTAATAATGATTATAGCAATGGTAGCTACAATAGATGAGAGTTAGTGTAAGAAAATAACTGCAGATGCTGGTACAAATCGAAGGTATTTATTTCACAAAATGCTGGAGTAACTCAGCAGGTCAGGCAGCATCTCAGGAGAGAAGGAATGCCTGAGATGCTGCCTGACCTGCTGAGTTACTCCAGCCTTTGAAAACCTGTTGTGCTCTGATTGTTTCCAGTCCCACTGGCTTTTGATTTTCATTCTGATTTTTATCCAACTTGTATTTGATTGCCAACAATATTTAAGAAGTCTGAGTAGGAAAATGATTTGAGATCACATTGCATTTGACAGTCAAATACTTGATCCTTGCATCGCAGAAGGGAGGTGTTATTGGAATACTTTAGATGGTTTTGACAATGGGGGAAGTGATTATGTCAAAACAGCATTTTAAAATATTTTTACAGTTCAGACAACCACTATAAAATGATTTTCTTTCTTACGATAGTAGATAAGGTTTGGAAATGGGCTTCTGGCAAGAAAATGTAAGTTTTGCTTTTGAATTATAAATTTGTATATATTTCTACCAATTAAGGAATGCAATCTAATTGAAACATTAACGGTGTATTATAGAGATCAATATGTATAAAAGCCCAAAACATTAAATCTGTCATGAGGCCTGTTTCTGGAAGTCACGGTCACTGGCCAGAAATTAAGATATCATTTAGTGGATAGTAGCATAAAACTATCCAGTATTTGAAAGATGCAGTAACTGTTACTTCTTGTGTCATGATGCTCAATAAATAATTATAATTGTATAATTAGATAAGCTTTTCAACTCTTAGAATTATCATCACACATTACATGAACAGACTAAAAATGGAAATGTATTATGGATGAGTTAGTTCAGATTGCCAGTTTCATCCAAACATCTAAACCCAATTATCTTATTCAGTGATGCAAATGTTCATGTATTTATGTAGCATAAAGTGGTAGAAAAAGGTTCAATTTCCATTACAAATTAAAATAAATGACCTGAACAACTATTATTTAGTATTTACGTTAAGGAAAATTGCTGGAGCTGAATTGCCCAAATATTCACATCTTTCTTCATCACAGTTCTAAAAGGCTAAATCGGTGTCCTGTAACGATCCCCCTAAAACTAGGCACCTGGAGAAATGAAAGTTCCTTTTGGCATCTACCTTGTCCATTTTCTCTCTCGGAATCTTAAATATTTCAATTAGTTCATTTCTTCTAGCTAGAGCAAGCCAATTCTCATTTCCCATTCCTCACGATCCATTTCTGGATTCAATGCACTGCTTCCAGGATGAGCATGTTTTTTTCTTTTGAAAACGTATTGACATGAATTGTTGATA
The DNA here is from genome assembly GCF_053455715.1 of Rhinoraja longicauda. Lineage (NCBI taxonomy): Eukaryota > Metazoa > Chordata > Chondrichthyes > Rajiformes > Arhynchobatidae > Rhinoraja > Rhinoraja longicauda. The sequence goes on along the minus strand of NC_135953.1, from coordinate 119,119,534 downwards.
AAATGCGAAGCATAGATAGGGTCCCAGGATGGAAAAATCAAATATTAGAGGGCATAGCTTTAAGGTGGGAGGGGCAAAATTTGAAAGAGATGTGTGGGGCACATTTTCTTTAAACAGAGGGTAGTGAGTGCCCTCACAGGAATTAATCTGGTGAACCTTTGCAACACTCTCAATTGCAAGCATATTGTTTCTTAGCTTGGGAGATTGTACTGGCTCACAATATTTTAGATGCCATCTAATTGGATTAAGACATCAGTATTATTGCACTCAAATCCTCTCACAGTGAAAGCCGACATACTGCTTGCCATCCAAATCAGCATTTTCAGTGATTCATGCACAGGACATCCAAATCACTCTGAATACAAACACCTTTTAATCTAGCCATTTAAAAAAAAACATCATCTTTTAATTTTTTTAACCAAAGTGAATGACCTCACAATTTTTCATGTTATATTCTATCTGCATGCTTTTGCCCATTAATTTAACTTGTGTATATTGCCAATGAGGTTCCCTGCATCCTCCTCACACGCTACACATCGATCTAGTCTTGCATCATCAGCAAACATGGATATATAGTATTTGCGCCCTTCATCCAAATTGTCGATGTAGATTGTGAACTTTTTGGTACACAATCCCCAACCCAGCATCCCACTAGTTACAAATTTATTTATTTTGACCGTTTTCTCTTTTAAAATCAATTCACAATCCATGCAGTATATTATTCCCAATACACTGTGCTCTGATTCTGTTCAAAGGCGATTGCCTTTGGCATCTGATAGAAGACCTTCTCAAAGTCCAAACACCTCACACCCAATGGTTTGCCCTTGTCTTCTGGTTACAAACTTAAAACATCCAACAAATGTGTAAACTGGAATTTTCCTTTCATAAAACATACTACCTCTGTCCAATCATAATAATGTTTTCTATCTTGGTCTAGAGTCATTTTTTTGTGTTAGTTAAACACAAAATATTTGTTTAAATCCTCTGCCATTTGCTTAATCCCAATGTAATTTCTCTTGTTTCAGTCTGCAGGGAACCTATCATTAACTTTTCTAATCTTCTTTCATTTACTTATCTAGAGAAACTCTTACACAATCTGATTTTATTCTTTTATTAAATACTTTAATTCTATTTTCATTTTCCTTATCAATGCCTTGATTCTCCTCTGATGAATTTGGAAATTGTTTAATCATCAGTCTTATGGCTTTATTGGACAACAGTATATGGCTAGGTCTTGAATCGCAATAGAAATAGCCAGTCCACTTTTTCTATTTTATTTGTTGCGTTCTATGGATATATATAATTTAGAAACTGTCGTAATTCTTTGTAAGTTAGCCATTGTTTATTTACTCATATCTTTAAATGCAGTTTTTCATTCACCCAGAGCTGATGATATCACATGTCTTTGTAGTTTGCTTCACTGTTATTCGATTTTAGTTGCAGTTTGAACTAAATAACCTTGAAAGTTATATAAAACTATCATTATTATCCTTGCCCCTCAGCTACCACATCATCAATTAACCTTTTCTCATTGCACAGTAGATGTAAAAAAGCCTGTTCCCTCGGTTGCTCAACATGCTGATCTAGAAAACATTTTCTTACACCCTCCACACTATAATTGATCATGTAGTTTAGAGAGAGACAAAGAGACATATGCTTAGCTATGCAAGGGACCAAACCAGTCAAGTCACAAAGCATATGACTTGCAGATTGGGCCTGTGGGTGGTGGTGTGAGAATCAACAAGAGACTAATTTTATCATAGATGAATCTGTTTATATCACAATTGCTAAAAGTGGCTGCCACACAGTTTTTTTTCACAAAGACTAAATTGTTTCTTCACATAGAGAGACTGTTGTGTTTAACGGTACTACCATTGTGCTAAATGGGATATATTCAGAATAGACCCTGCAACTCAAAACACAGTTAAAATTTAAGTTAATGTGTAACAATTTGATATTTGCATCATATAAGTGCCAGAGAGTGTTATTCTATACATTGTCATTGTCATCCTGGGCATCACAATAGGTTCCATTACTAGAAGGACAGGTCTGATGTTTCATAGTTTGTAAATATTTTTCATCACAGTCATTATGGAAAAATGCCTACACGATGGCTTGCTGCAGATACGTTCACTTTTAAGAATATTGATTAGAGTCTTTAATGTTGGGATCTGGCATATCACATTATAGCGTTAATGAGACTGTGAAAATAGTTTGGTTCCTACTTAAAAATTCAGTGCAGTGATTGTAAATTGAGCAATGGCAGCTCTTCAACAACAATGGGAGCTAGTCAGTGATGTCCTTTTTTGTCCAACATTCAACATCGTAAGAGACTCAAAGGGTTCAAAGGTCTTTTATTGTCACGTGTACCAATTAAGGTACAGTGATATGCGAATTACTGTACAACCATACAAAAAATCAATTAAATTCATAGGGGTAAAATTATATCCACAGGAGGTAGAGTTATTCCCAGTCTTGGAATTGGTGAAAGCATTTAGCTAATGGATGGGGAGGAACAATAATTGTAACAAGACTGGAAAAAGAGCTGGCACTTACAGGATGAAATATAATTTGAACCAAACAGCATTTTAATTAACAACTTTTAATTCAATAATGTTAATTATCAATGAACAGCATGGATTTGTAAAAGCCAAGCATGCTTAAATACCAAGATTTCAACTTCACCTCCAAGAGGACATCAGCTGTTGTAGTAAAGACTAGGGTTAGCAATGGGAACTGCAGAATGATTAACAGAATTTTTGCAAAGCAAGTGCATTAATTAGCGAAATCCGTGAAATACAGATTCCACATATATATCTGAAATGTGGACTTCAAACCAGAGAAAATGTTTGCAAGCATAAGATCTTGAGGATTCTGAATCTAGAAATCAAACAAATACAAATAAATACATTATTTTATAACAATAAACAAAAGAAAACCAGCATGTTATGGGTAGCAACAACTTCTCAAAATGTCTGTTTAATAGTTCAGTAAAAAGGGAAAAAAAAAGAAGAAATTATAGGTGTGGCTAGAAAATATCAAGCGATGGATTAACATCATAATATCCAAGCTACCTCAGAAATCAAAGACAACATTTGTTGATATTTATTACCTACAGAGACAATGGAGAGTTTTCCTAGTTAATGAATCAGGCAAAGAATCCATAGAAGCAATAGTCACTTACCTCCTCTTTCCAAATCTTTCTGCCATGTGCACGATTCAAGTCAGGAGTATGATGAGATATTGAATGAGAACAATACCCAATACCCTTGGCTTGGCTAATAACATTGTCCAAATGCCTGGAGATAAACAAAAGTGTTGGTTATAATAACAATATTCAGGACAAAGCAACCAGCTTGATCAACTCCTCATTGACTGCAATAAATATGCACCAACTCCATCACAGCACCCAATTCTGCAGTATGCATCAACTACAAAATACACCGCAGCAACTCGTCAAGATACTTTCTTTTGCAGCACCTCCTTCTTTATGATCTTTACTATCTGGAAATACAAGGGCAGTGGGCTCATGAACATAACATCACCTGTAAATTCCCTTCCATGTTCACACCATTTTAAGTTTGAAATATATTACATTCTTTCTTGGTCGCTGGTGGAAATCCTGAAACAACAGTGGAAGCACCAGTTGTTCCAGAAGGTGCACGATATTGCTCTTAAGACAAAAAGGATAAGCGCCAAATACTGGTTTTGATCCCATCTGTATGGTTTCAAAAATGATGACAAGCAGGCTGAGCAGCCAATAAGATTGAATGATTCTCACAGACAGCCAATTGGGAAGTAAAAGTTGCTGAGATAATATTGCACTGTTCTAACATGGAAAAAAATTACTGTACCTAAAGAAACTTCTTTACAAAATATATGATGGGATTTGTTTCTGAAGTCATGTGAAGCAACTCTTAAGGTACAAGTAAATTAATGATTATGTGTTTATAAAGCTTGTTCATATTTCATTAAAGTTTTGTGTGCTATTTTAAGTACTTTGGTCAATGAGTTTTTATTCACGATGAATTGCATCTGTATTTAAAAAAATGCTGACCAGAATATTGTAATTTTTGAACGTTGTAATATAACAATAAAAAACATTTTTTAACCAACACAGTCAGAGGAACATTCCACGGTTGTTATTTCTGGATTGGAGACCATCATATATAGCAAATGGCAATTCAAACTAGATTTGAGTTTGATTGCCATATCACTTTGAGCACTCCTAATTAAATTGATGCCAACTGATCAGATGCCTGCCATCTCAGCTGGATGTCAGGGATTTTTACAAAACAAAGCTGAAAGGCCTCAACTTTAGCTGCATTGTTAAAAATTGGCTGAAATATGAAGATGATAACTCCGAGCAAATTGTTACTTTAAGATGTTTCAGCAGTAGTGAGAAAAATTTGTACAGTAAGTGACAATATGCTGAAATTCAATCGGGCTGTAAATTTTACTCTTTATTCTTAGTTCAGATAAAATAAAAGTGGCCCGGTACCTTGAGGTTGACATCATGATGCCAACAACTAGAAATTGTTTAATTACCGAGCTCTCAGACTCAATAGGATATTGTTTTTCAAGATTTTAAAATTTAAGAATTTACAATTTTTTGATGGGTAGTTTTGCAGAACAATAGAGATATTAAAAAATTAATTGGTCTTAGGTATGAAGATTATAATTGTATCATCAAATTTATGGATAAGATAACCTTTTTTATCCATTTTAAGATTCTGTAAGTATTCCATACTGATAACCTGTTGTATTAACCTTCAAAACAGACCAAGAATGCTTCTTTGAAACACTTTTAAGTTTTCATTATTCTGTTCACAACTATGAAGATATTGGTTTGTAAGTATATCAAGAAGTTTTGATAAGATCATTTTAATTTCTGGGCACATCCATCAGTCCAGTTTTGAAGAAAAAAGTACATAGATGAAATGATAGTATTGCCATTGGTAATAGTCTATGTTGTTCTGTGTTGTGCTTATTACTGCTGTGGTAAACCAGAGCTTTTAAAACAGCTGAAGATCAGATAGATCTAAATTCAGTCTGATTGGAATCTATTCTGAGGTTTTTTTAACTTCTATATACAACATAGGACAGGTGTCAGACAGCAATCTGATACAGTACAACAACCTTCTCCTTCAGAAACATGCAGCTTTATAAACAGTCTGCAGGATCAGATTTAGTTAGGTGCATGAATTTATTTATGGGTTGGTTTCTGTGAGGTCCAGTGTCATAAATCTAGATTCTCTAGCGCTATCAAAATGTCTCTATCACCAGTGGAAAAACATTTAAAAAATACAAACAGCTTTTCCATTGGTGCAATCTATAACTGTTTTTCAAGTAAGACTGATGAATTATTAAGATCAGGAAAATCTCAATGTTACTGAGCTATGAAAAATGAGGTGCTTGATGTTTGGATGCTGTGAGTTGCTGATTTAGATTGAAATTTATCTGTGTGCATGAGTATATTTTAGCAAGCCACATCAATGGTGTCATTGTAAAGAAACAGCGTGTGCTTTACTTAGGCACCTTGTGAGTATTCACAACAGAAATCTTGCTATCAACAGTCTTACAAAATTAGATCTCAACACTTGAATATGGTGTGTTTTCAAATTGCACAGAAGACACAATGGTAGGAAGCACTCCCCCCCCCATCCTAAATAAGAAAAACAATTATATTTTGACTAGTGTGATAATATTTAAGAATGTGTTCTGGTCTCTAGACTTCAACCAAACTCTATTTTCAGATGAGAAGGCCTCAGCAGCTATACCCGTTAGTATATAGAGTAATGGGAAATATAAGGGAGACCATGTAGAATTGGGCAACCTGTCAGAAGTGTAGAGGGAAAATGGGGCCTTTTAAAGGACCAGTTTAATACATGCATCACAGTAAAGACAATGCTTGAGGAAACTTGAATTTCTTCCACGTACAAAACTATGCTGACTATCCCTAATCAGCCCTTGCCCATCCAAATGCCTGTATATCCTATCCCTCAGAATACTCTCCAGTAACTTACCAATGACAGATGTTAAGCTCACCGGCCTATAGTTCCAGCATTTTCCCTGCAGCCCTTCTTGAAAAGAGGTACAACATTTTCCACCCTCCAGTCTTCCAGCACCTCTCCTGAATTTAAGGACGACTCATAAATTTCAATCAGGGCTCCTGTAATTTCCTCTCTAGTTTCCAACAATGTCCTCGGATATATCAGATCAGGCCCTGGAGATTTGTCTACCTTCAAACACGACAGTACCTTCAGTACTTCTTTGACTAACCCTGACTGCTTTCAAGAAACTTCCAGTGACTGCTCAAATTTCCTCTGTCCTACTGTCTTTCTCCTCGGTAAATACAGAGGAGAAATACTCATTTAGGACCTTGCCCATCTCCTGTGGCTCCACACAAAGGTGACCGCTTTGATTCCTGAGAGGTCCCACTCATTCTCTAGTCACCCTTTTCCCCCCTAAGTATTTATAAAGTATTTTGGAATTGTCCTTAATGCTACATGCAAAAGAGCTATCTCCTGGCCCCTTTTTCCCCTTCTGATTTCCTTTTTTAGTTTAAGAAAATAACTGCAGATGCTGGTACAAATCGAAGGTATTTATTCACAAAGTGCTGGAGTAACTCAGCAGGTCAGGCAGCATCTCGGGAGAGAAAGAATGGGCGACGTTTCGGGTCGAGACCCTTCATCAGACTGATGTCAGGGGGGCAGGACAAAGGAAGGATATAGGTGGAGACAGCAAGATAGAGGGAGATCTGGGAAGGGGAGGGGAAGAGAGGGACAGAGGAACTATCTAAAGTTGGAGAAGTCGATGTTCATACCACTGGGCTGCAAGCTGCCCAGGCGAAATATGAGGTGCTGTTCCTCCAATTTCCGGTGGGCCTCACTATAGCACTGGAGGAGGCCCATGACAGAAAGGTCAGACTGGGAATGGGAGGGGGAGTTGAAGTGCTCGGCCACCGGGAGATCAGATTGGCCAACGCGGACCGAGCGCAGGTGTTGAGCGAAGCGATTCTAGTTTACTCCTTAGTTCCCGAAACTCCTCCAGGGATGCACTTGATCCCAGCTGCCTATAGCTGTCCCATGCATCCTTCTTGTTTTTGACTAACGTCTCAAATTCCCTCGTCAGCCAAGCTTCCTTACGTTTGCCTGCTTTGCCCTTCACTCTAACGGGGATGTACACATCCTGACCTTTCTTCACTTTTAAAAACATCCCACTTGGCCGATATTCCTTTCCCCTCTAATAACCTGTTCCAATCAACTTGAGCGAGACCTTCTCTCATACCCTCAAAGTTGGCCTTACCTCAGTTGGCCCGAGGACCCTCGCCGTCCCTATCCATAACTACAGGTATCTTAAACCTAATCGAACTGTGGTCACCGGTCCCAAAAGGTTTCGGGTTGTCTATTTCTGATGTCCTGCCTCTCCCCCTTTTGATTGTAGTTGAGGGTAATGATGTCCTCGTGGATCTTGACTGGTTAGATACAGAATATTATATATTTCTAGCAGGTCTGGGCCCATTCAGTCCCACAGAGCCAAGTGCAACTCACTTAAGGGCCTGTCCCACTTAGGCAATTTTAAGGCGACTGCCGGCGAATAGGCTGTTACTGACAGTTCGCCGGGGTGTCGCGGGCATGATCGTGAGGAGTCTTCCAAGAATCGTAGTGGATCTCAGCGCGTCGCTGAGAAATCAACCGGAGTGAAATTTCTTGGGGACAGCTGGCTTGTCGCCAGGTATCGTTGTTTATTGCGGGCGCTGTCGCATGCTGTCCCCAGGTTTGCTAGTTTCTCTTAGATGCATTTAGCACATAATATTAAAATAAGTAAAGTAATTTCAAGATACCATAAAATACTTGTGTTTAACCAATTTATTTACCATCAGGACATTTGACAGGTAGATTGGAGGCGACAGTTTGACGGTCAGGTAAGCGTGGGAATTTTCGTGATGTTTATGGCCATCAGTGATCACATTTAAAGTAGGCTCCCAACCCGGGTATGCAATCCAGAAACCAGATATGCATCTCCTGTACATTTTCAAAGAATGCCCACACACTTTTCACAAAAATCCATTTAACCACTTTTAAAATTAAATTTCTTAATACAGCTATTAGTAAACTGGAAGTCAATCCAGTTTATGCCTTGTTACAGTGAAGCTTGGTTTTCAAGGAACCCGGGCAAAATGTTATAGTTCAAAACTCTCGAGTACTTACCGACTTGTCAGTGATTTCAGCGAAAATTAGGACGCCAGAGAAGCATTGACAACATAGGAATTTGCGATGTTTCCGAAGATGGTGTAATCTCGACCTGACTCGGGTCATTGTCTTCGGCTAAAAGAAAATTTTGGCGATCTGCTACGACTTTGACAGTCACCGGCAGTCGCCTAAAAAAATCGCCTAAGTGGGACAGGCCCTTTAGTAAGCCAGAGCAGTAGGCGGCCATACCATATGGGCATGAGAATTGCCTGCTTCCTATAGTGCTATTAACTATGCACGTCCTATTGAAGGTATGACATATGAATTATTTTATTATATGTGCAGGATCCTGAACTATTCTGTGGGTGGCATACTTTGCATTCAGTCTATGGTGTGATTCATCTTTGACTCACTAGAATGGAGCAACATTTGTAATCAGAAGAAGACCTTAGATTCTGACCCTCTGGCACTCAATTTCACTGAAATCCATGAGAAAAGTAGAACATGCCTTCAGCAAAAGGCATGCTGCTGCCTGAAATCTAATCAGATCAGTCTTCTCCAGGAATGCATTTTCGCCTGTTGGTGTCCTGCAATACACCACAGAGGGTGTTAGTGGCAATGGAAACAGTCTTATTTCTGGTTAGCTTGAACTACTGTTAGACATTCATGAACTTGGGCCCTGTGGTTATGTGCTTGGCTTAGCAAAATAAATCATTGTAATTATAATGAAAAATGAAGTTCTGGCATGTATCTGATTGAATTTGGTTTACTTGGGGTTTACAATCCCCTCTACAAGGAATTAATTTACGTCAGTTTGTGATCATGAGCCAGGCATGTGGGAAGAAGATCTAAAGAGAAAATCTGTTATTAGAGTCAGAGAGTCATAGTCATATAACGTGGAAACAGGCCCTTTGGCCCAACTTGCACACACCAGATAACATGTCCCAGCTGCCTGTGTTTGACCCATATTCCTCCACACCTGTCCTATTCATGTACCTGTCTAACTGTTTCTTAAACGTTGCAATAGTTCCTGCCTGAACTACTTCCTCTGGCAGCTTGTTCCATACACCCACCACACTTTGTGTGAAAATGTTCCTCAGATTCCTATTAAATCTTTTCCCCACCTTAAACCTTTGATCTCTGGTTGTCCATTCCCCTACTCTGGGCAAGACACTCTGTGCATCTACCTGATCTATTCTTCTCACAATTTTGTACACCTCGATAAGATTACCCCTCATACTCCTGCATTCCAAGGAATAGAGTACCTAGACAGCTCAACCTATAGCTCGAGTCCTGGCAACATCCTTGTAAAACTTCTATGTCTGCAATACCACCCCTTTTTGTATCATCTGCAAACTTGCTAATCTTGCCATGCACGTTCTCATCCAAATCATTGATATAGATGACAATGAGTAATGGGCCCAGCACCAAATCCTGAGGCACACCACTAGTCACAGGCCTCCAGTCTGAGAAGCAACCTTCCACCATCAGCCTCTGCTTTCTTACATGAAGCCAATTTGCTATCTATTCAGCTATCTCTCTTTGGATCCCATGCGATCTAACCTTCCAGAGCAGCTTACCATGTCCAACCTTGTCAAATGGTTTGCTGAGATCCATGTATACAACATCCACAGCTCTGCCCTCATCAATGTTTTTGGTCACATTTTCAAAAAACTCAGATTCGTAAGACACGACCTCTCACGTACAAAACCATGCTGACTTTCCCTTATCAGCCCTTGTCCATCCAAATGTATGTATATCCTATCCCTCAGAATACTCTCCAGTAACTTCCCAAGTACAGATGTTATTGTCGATAAAAATGGGCAATCAATAAATTGGTTAGAAATAATATCAATTTCTAATGAATAGTAGTCAGAGCATCACTCAGTCAAAATTACACTTATTGAATGAATAAAGAACATTGTCAGTGGTGCAGTTCAGTTATGTCTCAATGTTTTAAATTTTGAATCTAATACTGAAATACTGTTTATGAAAACACAATTTTTAAATTTAAGATAGGGCAGCACAACGGCGCAGCAGTAGTGCTGCTGTCTCACATCACCAGAGACCCGGGTTCGATTTTGACTACAGATGCTGTCTGCATGGAGTTTGTACATTTACCCTGTGACCACTTGGGTTTTTTCCAGGTGCTCCGGATTTCCCCCACATTCCAAAGACATGCAGGTTTGTAGGTCAATTGGCTTCTGTACATTGTTCCTCGTGTGTAGGATGGAACTAGTGTATGGGTGATCATAGGTCAACGTGGACTCGGTGAGATGCAGGGCCTGTTTCCATGCTGTATCTCTAAACTAAACTAAATCGCACATTTCTGTAATGATATGCAGATTAGCTTTAATACATTTGCAAAGTATACGTGAAGAAATACGAAATCATAAAGACTGAATTGAAATTATTTGTGCAGGTGAACCAGGCTGCTCAATCCAGCACTAACTATGCTTCATATTGATGCTTTCAGTTGTTTTCATGCAAAGAAGTTTCCTTAAAGACATTTGAAATTGCCAGTTTTGATGCATCTATGATTGGCAAATGCACTTCTGAGATTTGTCAGGCTTTTCCTCCAAAATGAAATGAACAACCACCTCAAAAACAATTTGATTTATTGTTCTCTCCAAGTAATTAGTGCTCTTTCCTTACAAGAATATAAATGAGTCATTATTTTCTGATGCTGTCAAATCACCCATAACAAAAAAGATTCCATGAATAATAATAATAAATATATAAATACAAAGCAGTAAAAGAATATATCAGCTCATTAAACCTATCCAACGAGAATCCTGTTGCTTAAATCTCTTATTTTTAAAAATGTATTTATTATACTTCTGCAACTATTTCTACTATTATAGCTTTCAATTTATATCAAAATATAAACAAAAAATGTGACAAGACACAAAATCTATTTGCCAAATTAGTTAATTGCTTAAATTATCTTTTGGCAATATTCTCTGCATGATATTTAGTTAAGTCTGCTTATGAGCCAAATGTGGCTGAAAATTGCTACATATGATAACAATACTGTTACCAGAGATTGGGCATAATTGAGTAACTCCATTGCCAATCAAACCTCATGACCATATTGGCATAAATGCCTTAAATGCAGTGGGACTGTCAGGATATTTTTACAGCATTGGTCTGTCTCCAGTGCTTCACTTTCGTAGAAGGATCCAAGCTGGAAGCATTAACCGTTCTGTTCTCTCCACAGATAATAACTAATCTGTTTATCTTCTCTAGCATATTTGCTCATTGTTTCACGTTTCCAGTATCAGCAGCCACATTGTGGTTTGAAAATACAGTTCTGAAGAATACAGCTTCAGGTAGCACTGATTTTATTTTCCAAAAGCCCCATCTTTCACAATATCGTGAGCAGAAAATCATGAGATGGCAAAAGCAGGAGGAAGTACTGAAAAGGAAATACAAAATTTACAACGGGAACATATCTTGTAGATGTAAAAACACATGAGACTGAAACCAGATGTATAATGTTCTGGCTTTCTTGTGAAGGTGTCAGCTATTTTTCCACTGACACTAATATCAGCATTAGGGTTAAGGGCCTGTCCCATTTAGGCGACTTTAAGGCGACTGCCGGCGACTAGGCTGTCGCCGACAATTCGCGGGGGTGTCGTGGGCATGATCGTGAGGAATCTTCCAAAAATTGTAGTGGATCTTAGCGCGTCACTGAGAAATCATCCGGAGTGAAATTTCTCGGCGACAGCTGGCTTATCGCCAGGTGTCGTTGCTTATTGCAGGCGCTGTCGCATGCTGTCCCCAGGTTTGATAGGTTCTCTTAGATGCATTTAGAAGCACATAATATTAAAATAAGTAAAGTCATTTCAAAATATCATAAAATGCTTGTGTTTAACCAATTTATTTACCGTCAGGACATTTGACAGGTAGATTGGAGGCGACAGTTTAACGGTCAGGTAAGCGTGGGAATTTTCGCAATGTTTTATGACCATCAGCGATCACATTTAAAGGAGGCTTCCAAGCCAGATATGCAACCCAGAAACCAGATATGCATCTCCCGTACATTTTCAAAGAATGCCCACACACCTTTCACAAAAATCCATTTAACCACTTTTAAAATTAAATTTCTTAATACTGCCATTAGTAAACTGGAAGTCAATCCAGTTTATGCCTTGTTACCGTGAAGCTTGGTTTTTAAGTAACCCATACAAGATGTTATATTTCAAAACTCTCAAGTACTTACTGACTTGTCAGTGATTTCAGCGAAAATTTGGACGCCGGAGAGGCATTGACAGCGTGGGAATTTTGCGATGTTTCCGAAGACGGTGTAATCTCGACCTGACTCGGCATTGTCGTTATCATTGTCGTCGGGTAAAAGAACATTTTGGCGATCTGCTACGACTTTGACAGTCGCCGGCAGTCGCCTAAAAAATCGCCTAAGTGGGACAGGCCGTTCACTTCCTTAGACAATTGGAGAGATTTGATATGTTGACACATACTCTCCTGGACTTCTACAGGTGTACAAAAGACAGCATATTGACTGGTTGTATCCCATCCTTGTTCAGCAACTCGAATGCCCAAGAATGAAGGAGATGATAAAAAGTAGTGGTCACTGCCCGGTCCATCATGTGTGGTGACTTCTCCACCATCAAAGGGTTCAAAGGGAGGTGCTGTCTCAAAAATGTAGCCAGTATTATCAAAGACCCACACCACCCTGGCCACACTCTCGTTTCACTCCTACCGTCAGGAAGTAGATATAGGAGTCTGAAAACCGTGACCAGCACGATCAAGAATAGCTTCTTCCCAACAACCATCAGGCTTTTGAACACTATTGAACAACTAACCTTAACTGTGAACTCTGAGCTGTTTTTGGTTGCACTGAGGGGATCTTATAGAAACATATAAAATTCTTCCTGGTTAGATGCAGCAAAAATGTTTCCGATGTTAGGGGAGTCCAGAACCAGGGGTCACAGTTCAATAATAAGGGGTAGGCCATTTAGGACTGAGATTAGGAAAAACTTTTTCACCCAGAGAGTTGTGAACCTGTGGAATTCTCTGCCATAGAAGGCAATGGAGGCCAATTCATTTGATGTATTCAAGAGAGTTTGAGAAAGCTCTTAGGGCTAACGGAATCAAGGGATATGGGAAGAAAGCAGGAACGAGGTACTGATTTAGGATGTTCAGCCTTGATCATACTGAATGGCAGTGCTGGCTTGAAGGGCCGAATGGCCTACTCCTGCACCAATTTTCTATCATTCTATGTTTTTATGTAGACTTTGGGCTATTCTGCACAAGTATTGGAGTTATTAATTTATTAATTTTCTTTTGTTTATTATATATTATCTCGGTATTGTGTTTACAGGCCTGTTATGCTGCTGCAAGTAAGAATGTCATTGTTCATTTGTTGGTACATATGACAATTAGACACACTTGACTCTTGACTAATGATTAAGATTGAATTGAAGTACATCATTTATATAGAATATCTTTCACTTCATTTTTCTGGCATAATCTGTTGTACTTTATTTCATGTTCAGCCTCTTGGTGTCTTTGAATAGACAGTCTTTGAGCAAATTAACTCTCTTTGCCATACATTTGTCTATTTGCTCATGGTTTAGCTGCCCTCCCTCAAGGTCATTTGCTGACAGTTTTGTCAATAGAGAATAAAATAGCCCCAAAAATCAGGCGGCATTTGTGGAGAGAGAAATAAAATGAATTATTCAAATCAGTGACTCTTCATAAGAAATGGAAAAGTTAACATCTGAAATGGAACTTCAGCCTCTTATTACAAGCGTGGAAGAGTTATGGCAGCAAAAGAAAGATGGAAGGACAACTAAAGGAAGAATGCAAGAATGTTACTACAGCTAGGGGAAAATGGCAGCAACGTGGCCAAAAAGTACTTAGAGAAAAAAAACTAAGTTGCAATTTAATTAAAAGTTATCCATTTTTCATTCCATAATCTTTTTAATCTTGTCCTCAAATCCACTTATCCCATGATAGCTGTGAAGGACAATTGGCTTTTTGATGAGATGCATATGAATGCTATAGTGAAAAGTATTGCATTCTCTATGCCTGAGTATCTTCAAACCCAACTGAGGGAAATTCAGTCTAATTACGGTTAGACTCATAGAGACCCCAAAATTGATAAATTGCCAACCAAAAATAAATAAACTGATTCATGAGTTAATGGTAATGGAGAGTTCTCTACTTGTGTTCCACTTGCTGATTTTTGAAAATTGACATTGTAATAATTTAGTGATGATAATAATATTATTTGTGATAATTTTTTGTGCTTCTTTTGCAAAATGTGTGTGTCATTGACAATGTAGGCGTTCAATAGCTCTCTGCGGTTGACTCTAAATTGGTGGCTTCCAAAGCCACTCCACAGCCCAGCTGAGAGTTAAGGGCCTGTCCCACTTAGGCGATTTTTTTCGGACTGCCGGCGACTGTCAAAGTCGTAGCAGATCGCCAAAATTTTCTTTTACCTACGACAATGACCACGACAATGCCGAGTCAGGTCGATACAAGTTACTTTTTTTGTGAAACTAGCACCTGACTAAGAGATTACACGGTCTTCGGAAACATCTCGAAATTCCCACGCTTATCAATGCTTCTCTGGCGTCCTAATTTTCGCTGACATCACTGACACGTCTATAATTACTTGAGAGTTTTGAAATATAACATCTTGCCCGGGTTACTTGAAAACCAAGCTTCACGGTAACAAGGCATAAACTGGATTGACTTCCAGTTTACTAATCGCAGTATTAAGAAATTTGATTTTAAACGTGGTCAAATAGACTTTTGTGCAGAGTGTGGGCATTCTTTGAAAATGTACGGGAGATGCATATCTGGTTTCTGGGTTGCACATCTGGGTTGGGAGCCTACTTTAAAAGTATTCGCTGATGGCCATAAACATCGCGAAATTCCCACGCTTACCTGAACGTCAAACTGTCGCCTCCAATCTACCTGTCAAATGTCCTGTCGGTAAATAAATTGGTTAAACACAAGTATTTTATGGTATCTTCAAATTACTTTACTTAATGCATCTGCGACAACCTAGCAAACCTGGGGACAGCATGCAACAGCGCCCGCAATAAGCAACGATACCTGGCGACAAGCCAGCTGTTGCTGAGAAATTTCTATCCGGAAAATTTCTCAGTGATAGGCCGAGATCCACTACGATTCTTTGAAGACTCCTCGCGATCATGCCCACGACACCCCGGTGAACTGTCGGTGACAGCCTAGTCGCCGGCAGTCGCCTTAAAATCGCCTACGTGGGACAGGCCCTTTAGCTGCATTTGTGTGGATTGGAATATTACATAGCGTACATATGTTAAGGATGTTAGACATCCTTCCATAAAATATGATGGTGAAAAGATTTGTTTTTAAATGAGTGTTATAGGCACTCTATCCAACAGCAGCTTTTTAAAATTTCTTAGCTGACTTCAATGGTTAATTCTATAAGTATGGTACCAAAATCATGCAACATGTGTCATTTTTTGAAAAAAAACTGTCCAAGCTGTCCTCTTGTTGTCCTTTTGACAATTCGCTCCACTAAATTACATATTTAGTTTAGAGAGAGATTAGAGATACAGCATGGAAGCAGGCCCTTCAGATAGAGTACATCCCAAGTATCCCATTCACACTAATTCTACGTTATCCCACTTTCTCATCTGCTGTCTACATGCTTGGGGCAATTTACCAAGGCTAATTAACGTACAAACCTGCACATGTCTTTGTGATGTGGTAGGAAAACAGAGCACCCGGAGGAAGCCCATGCGGTTACAAGGAGAAAGTGCAAACTCCACACAAACAGCACCTGAGGTCAGCATCGAATGTGGGTCTCTGCCGCTGTATGGTGGGCAACTCTATCAGCTGTGCCACTGTGTCACCCTGCTAAGTCATTGTGCCACCCTAATAGGCTTTAATAGCCTTTTGAATTTGCATTTGGAATCAGATTCCAGGACACTGTGAAAAAATGTGCTTGAGGGCATAACTTCTCTAATGTCCAAATTATTCCTGATGGATTCAACAAATGTCTAGATCATCCACAAAGGTAGTCGAGAGGAAAGAGGGCAGCCTTGCCTGCCTTCTGATTTTCTCAGGAAACTTTCCCTTCCTCACCCATTAATTTGGACTGACTCCTTATATCCATGCCAATTATAGATTTGATCCCCAAACCTTATTTTGGAGAGTATTTTCATTTTATACGTGTGTGATAATCTGTCAATGCCTTGCCTGGTCTATGCTGATTAAACTAATGCCCACAACTCTTGCAATGCAAGTAGGCAATCATAGAACAATGCGTCAGAGATTTTCGTACTGGGTACAGTGCAAGCCTACAGTGGGTGAATCAGCCCCAGAGTGGATTTGTCTTGATTGGCGATGGCCCTGAACAGAATGTGTAGGAAGGAACCGCAGTTCCTGGTTTAAACACAGGAAGGATCTGAAGAAGGGTATCGATCTGAAACATCACCTATCCCTTTTCTCCAGAGATGCTGTCTGACCAGCTGAATTACTCCAGCTTTTTGTGTCTATCTTTGCCCTGAATAGAATCTTGTATAGTGAGATGGGATGCCAATTTGTTACCTCTACCATGCCCTCCCTCCAGACTACTTGTAGATGAGATTAATAATGGCCTTACTCATGGATTCAGTCATGCTACCAGTGCTGTACATTTCCAGCATGACTGGTCCAGTCAATCAGAGCCAATTAAAGCACATTCGGCAAGCCATCAATTCTAGGAGTTTTATTCATCCCAAAGGAATGGTAGACCTAGTCAGCTCATCTAGACTAAATGAGTGGTCTAGAATCTCCCTCTTGCTCTCATCTAAACTCTTTGATGGCCTCTTATCTAAACGTTGATGTTGTGCTGGCCTTCATATCAGAGAAGCTGACACAGAGGTATTTGCAGATTCTTCATATATCTGGCTGTAAGGAAGTTATTGGGCCATCTACTTTGTTAAATCTGCTGATTACAAAGCTCATTCAATGAACCTTTTGGAAGGAGCTTGAGCATGTCTCATCTGGTGCCCAGGAGCAAAATATGGATCAGAACAAGATCGTGCAATCTCAGAATCTCCTATCTGACTTTATCCTGCTGTTCCTCAGTGCCAAACCTGGTGCCACAGACCTGGCTACTGCTGCTTTTTCCTGCGCAGTCATCGCGTCCAATAGTTTCCAAAAGCATTTGAGGGGAAAGGCCAGAGGAAAATTCTGCATTCTCTGTCTACTTCCTTTCCTTCACCCATCTACTTTCTGATGCGCCCAAGGCATGGCCACCTCGATAAAACTCTTAGCTTTGAAGCCCTCAACATCCTGGACGATCCTCAATACATCCAGCTTCAGCTCCAGTTCCCTCACCTGGTCAGTCAGGAGCTGCAGCTGGATGCACTTCCCACAGGCGTCGTCCACAATCATCAGGCTTCAGCTCTAGTTCCCTCACCTGGTCAGTCAGGAGCTGCAGCTGGATGCACTTCCCACAGGTGTAGTCCTCAGGGACACTGGAAATTTCTCTGACTTCCCACATCCTGCAGGAGGAGCATATCACTGTCACCCCGACTGCACTTAGACTAAACAAGTAGGACTATTCCTTATCTTGCCATCACTCTCTGCTCAGCTTTCTTGTTGAAGGTTCTTGAGTTAATGCATCAGCTCTTACTCTCATGCACTCCACCTCATCACACAGCCTCTCCCGAAGAGGCTGCTTCCAAAATAGCTGCTCTACTATATTTTCGCTTTGTTTTGGCTGCTATGTGTCTCAAAGAGTTAATCAATTGACACAATCAAACATGTACAGGAAATCTAGAGCAAAGCAAAGCTATCAGGAATGCTAAGAGATAATTCCAGACAATTTGAGACCCAACTGGAGTCCCAGACTAAGTACAGACACCTGTCAATTCTGGCAGGCTTGCATGCCATATACGCCCATAAAGTGAAGCCAGACAGATTTGCTGGCAACAACGCATCCCTCCCCAATGAAGTCAATGTATTCTATCTTGTTGTCAGCAGAAGTTCAGTACAATGACTTCATCCACCTTGATGGCCTCAGTTGCATCTGTACCCATGGTCACTGTCGCAGATAGCCTTCCTGAGAGTTAATTTGTGGAATGCGACTGCTCAGAATGAAGTCACTGACAAAGTCCTCATTAAACGCATGGATTAGCTGGTGGGAGTATCTGTAAACATCTTTGACTCATCCCCTCTCCAATCTGAGGTCCCAAACTGCTCTAAGACCATAATCACCCTCTTGCCAAAGGAAAACAAGATAGCATGCCTTAACGAGTGGTTCTGACATTCACCATTGTGAAGTAATTTGAGAGGCTGGTCATGGTGCACCTTGTCTTCAACCATCCAGATCGCTTTGATCCACTGCAATTTGCCTACTGCCGCAACAGATCCATAGCAGATCCCGGCTCCCTGATTCCACACTCATTCGTGGAATATCTGGATAACAAAAACATCTTTGTCAGATTCCTATTTATTGACTGTAGCTCCACATTCAACACCAGAATTCCAACCACACCCATCTCCAAACTCCTGGTCCTAGCATTTAGCACCCGCTCTGTAACTGAATACTCGACTTCCTGACTCACAGATTGCAATCAATAATTTTTAGTATAAATTTTACAAAGTAAGTATTTTTCTCTTTGGTGCTTTTTCATTCCCCATTTATACATTTTCTTGCCTATTTCTTTTTCAAATTTGGCACCAATTCACCCATTCTTCAACATTTTCTTCTGACACTTAATCTTTTAACTCACATTGCTGAAAAGCGAAGGCATTGGTCCTAACTAGAATCCCAGTGCCTTGCCACAACTTCATCAGCTTATGTTTCCAGCAACTTACTAGTTAAATATTATAACAAAGGAAACCAAAAAATGCCTGGTATCATACACCAAAAAAGCTTATTGCTGGCATTATTTTACAAATTATTTGGTTTGTAAGATTGATTTTGTTCCTGAGCTATAAATGTGGTATTAAGATAGGAATCTTAAAAAGCATTTCTCCTTCCAGAAAGTATAACTGAAATTACAACATTTTCAGTATAGTTATAAAGTCATAACTTCTGTAACTATTGCATGCATATATAGAACATAGATCAGTCCAGCACAGGAACAGGACCTTCAACCCACCATGCCTGTGCCGAACATGATGCCACTCTTATTTGTCTGCCCACAATCCATATCACTCCAATCCCTATATATCCATGTGCCTATCCAAAAGTCTCTTAAATGTCACATAATAAAGCTTTATTTAACAAACATAAAATGTTATCTTCCTAAATGTTATGTGATCAGATTTGTAGATGTAGCTGTCAGATTGATTCAGTGAGACATCTTCACACCAATAGAATCAGGCCATGCAAACCATAGGTGATGAAATGGATGGATTATTTCATGGAAATAAATCTGTGACAATAACAATGGAAGTCGAATGCTATATGTTAATGGTGTAATGGTCCTATGAATTATGTGCAGAATATTTGGAGAGTTGATGGTTGGCAAGAGGGATAACTACAGTCATTTAATGCATTAAGGAAAACGTAGCTCACTATCACAACGGTGATTACAGCCTGGTTATTGTTGTATAAACAATAGCTGAAGATGATGAGGCTGAACCCATGATGAGCTTTAATACCCGAGTTAGATAGAACCAGTATAAGAACCAACCTGGAGGCAGGCATTTACAATTACAAATTTTAAAATACATTTAGACCGGTACATGGGTAGAAGAGGTTTAGATATGTGCCAAACAAAGGCAAATGGGACGAGCTCAGGCAGGCATCTTGATTGACATGGATATGTTGGGCAATAAGGTTTGTACTGTATAATTTTATGATTCTAATTTCTAAGTTATATTTCCCCATCCAAATTAACATGTTTGCTCCTTTGCAGGCTGCTATAATTTTTTATTATTGTCAGTCTGTCAGACATCCCTTGGAAGCATCTTTGATGTTTTATCATTTTACAGTACTTGTGGGTTTTTTCCACTGTGAAGAGAGCAACCTTGCGAAAAACTTCAAAAGGAATAAAATCTTTGATTCTTCAGCTTTTCAACCACAGAAATTGACCAGATAATATCTGCAAATGAATTTGTCATTAGCACAAAACTCACTTTTTAAATAAACCATTATTTTTGTTATTCCAGATATTTGGACTGAAAACTGCACATTTGGAAGAGCTGAAATGAAATTAATTAAGGCAGCAATGACAGGAATATGAATTAAACGTTACCGTTGAAGCCAAAACTCTTAGTTGTTGACTGTGTAGTAACTGAAGTTAATTAAGGTTACACATACCTCATACAAGACTGTATCCCAAAGCACAGGGCATGCTTTCAATTGTTAACATTAAATGATAATCTGTTGTCATCTACAGAGTTACATTACCGAGTCTTCACATTGCCAGAATTCTTAGAAATGGATCATGCCCTCATAAATGCAATGCTAATCTGCTAATTATTTAAATAATGTGGATGCTTAGCATCTCGTTATTATCATTACGAAAAATGCTCTGTTGTAAGCCAGTGCTTAAATTGTGTTTATAATGAGCAATTAGTGTTCTTATTGTAGAAATCAATTGTTACATGTCTCTCTTCTTTGATCAAGAGAATTACTAGTGTCGAATAATTACCCTATGTGATATCAAACCCCTTGTGAAGGTCTAAATTCTCAAATTTAGCTTGAATTTTTGGCGATACTTGGTCCAGGGACAGAACTGGAGACACATACTTTGATATTGATTCATTGAAATACATGAGATAGGTAAAGCCTGTATCTGCATCCTTCCTTGAATGTAAAGCATCTTTTTATGACACTGCTCTCTGGATAGGCTGTGCATAGGCTTATCTTTTAAAATCTTATGCCTGGAATTCATTTAGTTCCTTGAGCTATTATTTTGAACCCTGCTGAAAGTTACTAATTATGACTGTACGGTTTATATTCGGAGTAAGTTTCTCAGTTGGTTTCAGCCATAATAATTGGTGGGCACATATTTCTGATATTTGCCTGCTTCAAACAGCAGGAAGAATTGACATTTACTTGTAATATGGAGGAGGAGTTACCAAAACAGCCAGTTTCTTTGCATGAGGCCCATTTTTTTTCTGAATCCTTCATTTGTTAGATAACCAATATTGTCAGGTAATAACCATTTCTTTGGATATATATTCCCATCCAGAATATTCCTGTGCCGAGGAAGCAGACGAGCCCCTGAACTCAGTAGAGTTACTCACTTTTAAGTCCTGTAAGCATAGGTGGATCTGCCTTTTATATGACAATCTAGCCTGAAAGGTTAGAGTGCATGGAATCCAAGGTGAGCTAGGCAATTGGATTCCAATTTGGATAGTTGGAAGAAGTCAAAGGATAGTTGTGGAGAGATATTTAGTCTAATTAGAGGCCTGTGGCCAGTGTAGTGCCTCAATGGTCTGTGCTGGGTTCAATACTGTTTATTATCTACATTAACAATTTGGATGAGGATGTAGCAAACACAGTTAGTAAATTTGCAGATAACACCAAAATTGGTGGTATAGTGGACAGTGAAGAAGGATATCTAAGTTTACAACAGGATCTCGATCAGATGGGAAGGTGGAATTTGCCATTCTGTGAGGTTTGGAATTTTGGTATGTCAAACTAACGTAGAACTTACACAGTATCTGGAAGAGCCTGGAGAGTGTAATAACCCTTCCTTTTTCCCCCTCCCTTCCCTGTGACCTACCTGGTAATAACCAATAAAGCCCATCCATTTCTTCCACTATCTCACCCCACTTTCTCCATCCCCTTCCCCCAAATAGTTCTACCTTTATCCCTTCCTCTGGCTTCACATTTCACTCCTGTTCTCTACTTAGAGAAGCTAGCACTTTAAATATATGAATATAAATTTATAAAGATTCTGGAATTGAGACAACATGCCTAAATTATAAGTGTCCTAAATAACAAAATCCTGGTAAAGCACCATCGACAGTGTTGCATGAAATTGTTTCTATAAAAAGGAATCAAATACAATTTATACAGAACAGCCTGTATTTATTTGGTCTAATGGTCACCACCATATTTTAGCATCACCGTTCTTTCACTTTTAAAATGGCTAAAAAAATGCACAATTCTTCGTAGTTCGATCCTGCATAATCACTGCAAGAATTCTTCCAGACTTTATGACTAAAACTGTTTTGACCGATATATTCACTTTTTCCCTTGTTCTGGCCAAAAATGCTTCCAATCCTTTGGTGCTTCAGTTTCTTCCCACATTCCCAACTCGCAGTAGTAGGTTAATTGACTACTATAAATTACCTAAGTGTAGGCCAATTAATCAAAGGGGAATAGTTACGTATGTGAGAGAATAAGTTGAAGGAACAAATAATAGAATGGGATTGTTTTAGGAGCTGGCCTGGAAAAATTGGCCAAAATGACTTTATGTTTATAACGTAAGAAAGATCAAGTAGCATTAGAGAGAGTGTTAACATATCAAATCATTGACCCATTGTCAAAAATGAGCTTTTATCAGTGCCGATATGTTAACTATGTTTCTCTCTCTGCAGACTCTGACTTGCTGAGTACCCCAATAACTTCTGTTTTATTTCCTAGTTTTGAGTGTTTTGTGATTTACTGAGAGTGACATGCCGAAAGATCAGTACAGAGTTTGCTGGATCTTGGTGGAAAGGTTCCTTTGCCATTAGCTTCAAATGGATGCAGCGTGAATTCTAAACTGTAGAAATATCTTTTGGCATGGATGTTCTTACATTATTAACTTATGATGCGGTTCCCGACTGAAATGAATTATCGGCACTCAAAATCATCCTTTTGAGGCAATGTCCATCAGCTGGACTGGCTCACCTTAGGTGGGAGTAGTGTACTAAGCAAGTCCCGGAATGGCGGGACTGTCGTATGTTGAAAGGCTGGAGCGATTGGGCTTGTATACACTGGAATTTAGAAGGATGAGGGGGGATCTTATTGAAACATATAAGATAATTAGGGGATTGGACACATTAGAGGCAGGAAACATGTTCCCAATGTTGGGGGAGTCCAGAACAAGGGGCCACAGTTTAAGAATAAGGGGTAGGCCATTTAGAACGGAGATGAGGAAGAACTTTTTCAGTCAGAGAGTGGTGAAGGTGTGGAATTCTCTGCCTCAGAAGGCAGTGGAGGCCAGTTCGTTGGATGCTTTCAAGAGAGAGCTGGATAGAGCTCTTAAGGATAGCGGAGTGAGGGGGTATGGGGAGAAGGCAGGAACGGGGTACTGATTGAGAGTGATCAGCCATGATCGCATTGAATGGCGGTGCTGGCTCAAAGGGCTGAATGGCCTACTCCTGCACCTATTGTCTATTGTCTATAACTCAGATTTAACTTGGGTTTCCTCAGTACTGACTCCAAACCCCAATAGTTTAATTGTTTTGAGTCAAACATTTCAAGAAAAGTTCCTGCTAATTACTGTCTGCCACTCATCCTTACCTGATGAATCATGTTCCTTTGTGTTGGAAGAATAATTACAATTATCAAAACACCAGATATATACTGAGGTAATATGCTATATTTTGTTATTCACAGTTGTTTAATTTTATTGATTGGGTTGTTGAAGTCCTGATGGACATGACTGTTTGCCTGGACTTATGACAAATTAGGGAATCAACATGAAGGAATAACCTAAAAAGGACACAAGCTGGAGTAACTCAACAGGTCCGGTAGCATCTCTGGAGAATATGGAAAGGTGACCTTTCGGGTGGAGAGCCTTCTTCAAACTCCTGATTCAGAAACTTCTTTAAATTCATAAATAACCTATTTGTATTTGTATTGATCTATCTTTTGAGGAAGCATCTATAAATATGATGTTTGAAGGGATCACTCTGAGGTCCATGTGGAGATCAAGCTCTATTTTCACAATGAGTACATTCTCCAATTGTTGTATTCACCATCAACTTGCTATGTGAGTGAATCTGAGGAAATCCCCATGACGTAGTGTGGATCAAACTGGGGAGGGACTCAAACTTCAAATTATTTTGTCTTTATATAGGCAATGAGTCCGTGCCCCATATATCCATTGAAAGCAGACACATACATTTGTGGAACTAACTTGGGGATCTAAATTGGGTCATGGATGAGCCCCTGAAGTTTAAAGATGTTCAGTTGGCAGAGAGATGGCCCATGTATAAGTAAAGGAATTGGTTAATGTCCCACTAAATTGACAGCTTGCACCGCACTTTGACTATCATCCTCTTGCTGTCATTTGAGGTGTGCGTCTATTAGTGTGAATGTCCCTCCACTCTGATAAAATGAGAGAATGTTCTGACCTTGTTACCTCCTAGCTGCTGCACTTTTGGCTTTTTCAGAGCCATTAAAAGTCTTTCATCTGTTATGTTTCCCTGGCTCTCCAGATGTCACAATTTGCTACCAATGTAAAACAATCATAAAAAGAGAGAAAGAATTCCAGGGATTTCATGATGATTTTTTGACCTAGAGCCTGAAATTTACAAGCAATTTACTGACCTCTAATTCCTCTCAGGAATTTACAGCTGCAATTATACGGATTCTAATCGTGAATACCAGAGCACAATCCTTAAAATGCCAGGTTTTGTCAGAATCTAAACATCAGAATACTTCAGGCACAGACTATCCATGATCAATTACCTGGAGATTCTGAAATAGTCTGTAAGAAATGTTACTACAGATCTGAAAAGATTGCTCAGTAACATCCCTTGAATTTTTTTTTAAATTTCCCATTCATACATTCAGCACTGTCATTTGTAAACAGATTGATAAGTTCATAAGCTTTCAAATCTCTTGATTTTATTTCTGAACACTTGCAATGCAAACAGTTGTTTTGGCCTCGTTCAAGTCATATCCATTTCACGAGTAAGAACAATGTAAATTGAAACTATTCCTCAACCTTAAACACAAGCATTTTATGATTCCTAAAGAGAAATACCGTTATAGCTGATTGTGATTTGTCTAGGCCCTGGATGTAACGTAGTGTCTAATGTTTGCATTAACCAAATTGGAGCCAGGTGCAAATCAGTTCTAAACCTAAATCTCATCAAATAACCTTTCAAACAAATACTGATGACAGAGACTCTAAACAATTGCAGACAGTTCTATTGAAACAGGACATTGCTCACCAGTGAACTACGATCTACTCTGAATCTGTAGAACTGTAAAAGTGTGAAGACTTTTGATGGCCCGAGGCACCTTATTTAATGCCTTCTCCTTCTCTCCTAAACATCATGATTCTTGATAACATGCTTGTAAATTGTGTGGGGCATGGGGAATTCTCAGCCATCAATTTGCTTAAAGGGTGTTGCATCCAAAGTGATAACAGGACATAAGGATATTCCCTAGATTTTGTGCACCCATTTATCATTGCTGTGTGTCGGTGCTGAACTCCAGCAAGTTATTTGATTATGAGAACTCCACAGCTGGTAAGATTACCCAAGATTGGCTGCAGGTGAGGAATTGACTCTGGGCATTACCTGCCATGTCAAAGGCTTTGGCAACACACAAGTGAGTGTTGTTCCCTAGAAGGCAATCAGTAAGCTTAGTCCTTCAAATTTCCACACAGGAATCAGTTACCATTTTGAAACCACTTGCCACCCACACATCTTATTGTGGATCGTGGATAAATCCACAACAATTTTGTTTTACATTTGCAAGTAATCAATATGAATAAGCTAAAAATTTGGATACCAAACTTCCTACAAATCAGAACAGTCCACTTTAAGTTTTCAATATTCTTTCACTAACGTGGAAATTACTGCATACCATAATGCAAATTCTGTTGGGTTGCGTCTGGCATGCAAGTGGTCACTAGAAACTTTGGTAGTTTTTGGCGTAACTGACGTAATTGGATGTCCATCACACAGTGGCATGAACGTCGATTTCTATAATTTCAAGAAACTCCTGCGGTTGGTATCAACTGGATTTGAGGATCCCAATAGGTAAGGGGAAGTGAATGGTACCTCAGTATTGTGTGACACTTTGTAAGCATGTTTGTCTCAGCTGTGCCAAATAAAAGGCACTCTTGAGAACATAGAACAGTACAGCACAGGACAGGGCCCTTCAGCCCACTATGTCCATGCCGAACATAATGCCAAGGTTAACTAATATCTTCTGCCTGCATGTGATCCATATCACTCCATCCCCTGCCTCTCCATGCGCCAATCTAAATCCTCTTAAATGCTGCAATGGTATCTGCCACCACCACCACCCTCGGAAGGGCATTCCACACACCCACTGCTCTCTCAGTAATAAAACTTGCCCAACGTTTTTAAATTTTGCCTCTCTTAACTTAAAGCTATGCCCTATGGTCCTTGACATTTCCACCCTGGGGAAATGAGTTAAAACTGGCAGGTAACAAAGTTAATGCCCACTGTGGTTATGGGGGATTTCAATATGCAGGTAGACTGGGAAAATCAGGTTGGTTCTGGACCCCAAGAAAGGGAGTTTGTAGAGTGCCTTCGAGATGGATTCAGAGCAGCTTGTACTGGAGCCTACCAGAGAGAAGGCAATTCTGGATTTAGTGTTGTCCAATGAACCAGATTTAATAAGGGAACTCAAAGTAAAGGAACCGCTTGGAGGTACTGACCATAATATGATTAGTATTAATCTGCAATTTGAGAGGGAGAAGGTTAAATCAGAAGTGTCAGTCAATCTCCATCATTCCAGAGAAAACAATCTAAGTTTGTCCAATTTATAGATAAGACCCTCTAATCCATGCACCATTCTTTAGTTTATTTAGTTTAGTTTAGTTTAGTATATTATTGTCACGCGTACCAAGCTACAATGAAAAGCTTTTTTTTAGTGCTATCCAGTCAAAGAAAAGATTATAAATGAATACAATCAAGCTATCCACAATGCACTAATAAAGAATAAAGAGGTGCAAAGATATAACAATGAGGTCCGATAAAGTCTGACTAAGGGTAGTTCAAAGTTCTCCAATGAGGTAGATAGGGGTAAACCCCTTCTGAATCGGTTTCTCAAAATGCTTTCTCCAAGGTTTGCTCATACTTCTTGTAATGGGGCAACCAGAACTGCACACAGTACTCTAAAATGTGGCCTCACCAGAGTCCTATAAAGCAGTACATGAATTCTTGACTCTTGTACTCAATGCCCCGACCTTTGAAGGTAAGTATACCATCCACCTTCTTTGCCACTCTGTCCACTTGTGTTGCTACTACTTGTGTTGCGTGACAACATAAATAAGGCTCTCCACCATCTGATGTGCATCAGAAGTAGAAATACACTTGAGGAGATCCCACCTGTAGGTATTTGGGCAGATTTCCAGAGTGGCGAGTATTGATTGAAAATAGTCTCAATCTCTGGGAAAAAATACCATTCAGACTTATGGCACTGGAAAGAATCTTGAGGATTCAAAGTTTGAGGCCAGTTTGCAGTTGAATTACTGCAATATCTAATGTTGGTTTACATTTAAAAGTCAGATTCCATTTTTATGCAATGGCAGCACTACAGCCTGCTATTTTGAAAGCTTTTGAAAACTCTTGCTTTTAAAACCATTTGTTTTAAATAGAACAATTACTTTTGAATGAGTGAAGATGTCATTTGTATTGTTAATGACAGAAATTGTGTTGAATGTTTGCTCTGGCTTGTGTTGGATCTCTGGTGTGAAATAGAAAAGTATTTCAAAAGGAATGGAGGCTTGGCTTGTCAGTCATGGCAGACAATGGGTAGCAGAGAGTCAATTATAAAACTGGTGAATGGTCTACTATTGTTTGTTGCTGCCTGTTGGAGGTTTTAAAATTAAACTGTGTATGATTTTACACAACAATCCACCAAAATATTTCTTTAGATTAGTGCTGAGAGCAGAATAAAACAGTTTACAAAGTGTTTCTCTGAAAGCTCCTTTTCTCCTCCCACAAATGTGGCCTGACCTGCAGAGTATTTCCAGCATTTTATTTTTATTTCGGAGTTAAACAGACAGCGGAGAGAGAATTTATGACAGCAATCTTATCAAAGGGTTCAACAAATGCTCGAAACCAACAGAACAAATATAAATGATTCATGACTGGTTGATTTTCCTATAGAAATTCATCAAGGGAATTCCTCTGATGTTCATATAGTCATCTTCAACATGAACTCTCTTCAAAGGGGAAACTTATAGAAAACACTAACATTGACTTACAAAATGCAACAGGAAATATATGTACATTGATATGCTTCAACATAATCTTTCCTAAAGGATAAAGATTCAAAAAAATTTGAACGCCCCTGAACCCAACCATTAACAGTTTAACAAAAGCACAAATCTTTTTTCTAATGGCATGTCATTAAGTTTCCCATACTTTTCAAAACTCTGCAGCTGTAAGCAAATGAAAAAACCTGAATCCACAAATAAATTCCATTACATAACGGTTGTATTTGAAGGAGTTAAGGAGTTTCTTCCTGACGCAACAATGATTCAGTAAATCTACTGGGAGATTTGTCTGATTTCACTCTGGTGTATTTGTACCAGTTATATAAATAAGGCTCTGCCCGAGGCGGCAAGAAATTGCAGAGAGTTGTGGATGTAGCCCAGACCGTCACATGGACCACATTCCCCACTATTGACTCCATTTAGTCGGGAAAGCAGGCAACATGATCAAAAACCTTCCCCATCATGGTTATTCCCTCTTCTCCCCGTTCCCATCAAGCAGAGTAGACAGAAGTTTGAAAGCACACACGAGGTTGTTGGCTGCAACCTTCCCCCCATTGACGAACTGTACACTGCAAGGGCCAGGAAGCAAGTGAGCAAGATCATCTCTGACCCCTCTCACCCTGGCCACAAACTCTTTGAAGCACTTCCCTCTGGAAGGCGAATCCGGACTGTCAAAGCAGCCACAGCCAGACATAAAAACAGCTTTTTTTTCCACGAGTGGTAGTTCTATTCAATAACCAAAGTCTGTAGTCACTTTTTTGCTCTGGTTTATTTTCACCCACATGTTTAGACCGTGATGTTGGATCCTTATTGTTTTGATGTGTTTATGCTTTATTCTTAATTGTTAACTGTATGTTTGTGTTGTCATTTGTGAGCGGAGCACCAAGGCACATTCCTTGTATATGCACATACTTGGCCAATAAACTTCTTCATTCATTCATTCATTCACTCATACCAGCCTCAGGAACAGCTTCTTCCCCTCTGTTATCAGGATGGTCTGCCCAATTCTCCTCCACCCCATAGGTATACACAAAAAGCTGGAGTAACTCAGCGGGTCAGACAGCACCTCTAGAAAAAGGATAGGTAACGTTTTGGGTCAAGAGCCTTAGAATCTGAAGAAGGGTCGCCCCGAAACGTCACCTATTCCTTTTCTCCAACGATCCCACCTGTCCCGCTGAGTTACTCCAGCATTTTGTGTTTATCTTCAGTTTAAACCAGCATCTGCAGTTCCTTCCCACACATCTCCTCTACCCCATTGAACTTTGTGGAACTGTTATGCTACAATGTTGATAACTATATTCTGCATTCTGCATCTTTCCCTTCACTCAGCTTATTGTACATGAGTTGGGCTTGATTGGATTTATGTGTAATATTATGATTTGATGTTATCATTCATGATGTCACTGAGGTAGCATTGCCAATCAAGTTAGAATACATGTGTAGGAAGGATATGCAGATGCTGGTTTAAACCGAAGAAAGTTACAAAAAGCTGGAGTAACTCAGCGGGACAGGCAGCATCTCTGGAGAGAAGGAATGGGTGACATCTCAGATCGAGACCCTTCTTCAGACTGGTTAGGAATAAGGGAAACAAGAGATATAGACAGTGATGTGGAGAGATAAAGAACAATGAATGAAAGGTATATGCAAAAAAATAACAATGATAAAGGAAACTTGTCGTAAGCTGTTTGTAGGGTGAAAATGAGACTGTGACTTGTGTGGGGGAGGGATAGAGAGAGAGGGAATGCCGGGGCTACCTGAAGTTAGAGAAATCAATATGCATACCACTGGGCTGTAAGCTGCCCAAGCAAAATATGAGATGCTGTTCCTCCAATTTGCATTTAGCCTCACTCTGACAATGGAGGAGACATAGGACAGAAAGGTCTGTGTGGGAAGGGGAAGGAGAAGTAAAGTGTTTAGCAACTGGGAGATCAGGTAAGTTCAGGCGGGCTGAGCGACGGTGTTCAGCGAAACGATCGCCCAGTCTACGTTTGGTCTAGCCGATGTATAAGAGTTCATATCTTGACCAGCGCATACAGTAGATGAGGTTGGAGGTGGTGCAAGTGAACCTCTGCCTAAACTGAAAGGACTGTCGTGGTCCCTGGACAGAGTTGGGGGAGGAGGTATAGGGACAGGTGTTGCATCTTCTGCGGTGGCAAGGGAAGGTACCTTGGGAGGTGGTGGTTTGGGTGGGAAGGGATGAGTTAACCAGGGAGTTGCGGAGGGAATGGTCTTTACGGAAGGTGGAAAGCGGTGGAGATGGGAAAATGTGGCTAATGGTGAGATCCCATTGGAGGTAGTGGAAATTCCTGCTCCTACAGTGCCTGAGATCAGATCAAAGACATGCAGGGAGAGCTTCAGGCTGTAGCGTTTCAATGATAGGTAGCAGTACTCTTAAAGTGACACCAACCAATGTTTGCAGTAACATTAAAGCAAGTATGCAGCGGGTGTTTACAAATAATGGAGCAACCCGGGAATAAAAGTGCAACTAGGCAAGAGACTCGAGTACTCTTTTGGCAGGTGGCTGCTCAAGTACAAACAGATTTTACAGGCAGCAGGGGAGCGTTTAACAAGGTGAATGAATTATTCACATTCTACACAATGAGGATGGAGATACTTTTCAGGGCTAATAATATTCTTGAGCTGGAAAACATTCTTAAAAGTGCACAGACATTGTATTCTATTGTGGGGGAGCATAGAAAGTCACATAATGAAATCTGGTTCTGCAGCGTATCACACACTCATTAACTTAATAACACAAAAAGCTAAATATATTAAGTTTGGCAAGGTAATCGTAATTCAGTTTAAAGAATATTTCCGTTCACAGCCATGTACGAGTTCAGACAGCTTTTGATTCAGCATATATTATCAAAACCTGGGAGAAACTGTTAGTAATTATAATTAAACTAAGACCAATCAGGTGTGGCAATTTTGGGGAATCTTTATATAATGCACTCAGCGATAAATTTGTTTTTTGTCTAAGAGATGAAGTAATCCAACCGAAAATTGTTAGCGACAAAACACTTTGCATTTGTTTTGCAATGTTAAATTATGATTTGCAGAGAAAGAGCAGCCTAAAAAATGTTGGAGCACTGGCCCGCCAATGCCTGGTGGAGTTCCCAGTTGCTAACCATTTTACTCCCCTACCAAGTGGACCTTTCTGTTCTCAGTCACCTCTATTCACTGCCAGAGTGAGTCAACATGCAAAGCAAAGGATAGCACCTCACATTCTGTTTGAGTAACCCACAACCTAACAAAATAAACATTGAGTTCTTCAATTTCAGGTAAACTTTCCAACATGTTTCTCATACCCTGTTTAATCACCAAGGGTTCTGGTTTATAAACTGGTCCTCGTATTGGATCTCCCATTGAATGCTATAATCTTCCAATCAGTCCTAAGAAGGGTCCCAACCCGAAACGTCACCTATCCATGTTCTCCAGAGATATTGCTTGAGCTATTGAGTTACACATGCACTTTGTATCTGCAGATTATCATGTGTGTTCAATTGATCGCAGAGCTGCAAATCTGAGTACACCCTCAACTTGACTGTCATTTGTTGTATAGCTCACAGCCCTGAAACAAAAAAGAAAATCAATTATATCCTTTATGCATCTAGATCTTTGCTAACTGAACCTTTCAAAAGATGGTATCTTGGACAGAGTGGCAGGCAAAAATATCTGTCTTCACGAAGGAAGACACAAACAATCTCCCAGATGTTCTAGTGACCAGAGATCCTCGGGTGACAGAGAAAATGAAGGAAATTCACATTAGGCAGGAAATGGTGTTGGGTAGACTGATGGGACTGAAGGCTGATAAATCCCCAGGGCCTGATGGTCTGCATCCCAGGGTACTTAAGGAGGTGGTTCTAGAAATCGTGGACGCATTGGTGATCATTTCCCAATGTTCTATAGATTCAGGATCAGTTCCTGTGGGTTGGAGGGTAGCTAATGTTATCCCACTTTTCAAGAAAGGAGGGAGAGAGAAAACAGGAAATTATAGACCAGTTAGTCTGACATCGGTGGTGGGGAAGATGCCGGTGGGGAAATTGCGGAGCATTTGGATAGCAGGAACAGGATCGTTCCGAGTCAGCCTTGATTTACAAAGGGGAAATCGTGCTTGACTAATCCTGGAATTTTTTGAGGATGTTAGTAGGAAAATGGACAGGGGAGATCCGATGGATGTAGTGTACCTTGACTTTCAGAAAGCCTTCAACAAGGTCCCACATAGGAGATTAGTGGGCAAAATTAGAGCACATGGTATTGAGGGTAGAGTACTGACATGGGTAGAAAATTGATTGGCAGACAGAAAACAAAGAGTGGGGATAAATGAGCCTGTTTCAGAATGGCAGGCAGTGACTAGTGGGGTACTGCAAGGCTCGGTGCTGGGACCACAGCTATTTACAATATACATTAATGACTTGGATTTAGGGATTAAAAATAACATTAGCAAATTTGAAGATGACACAAAGCTGGGTGGTAGTGTGAACTGTGAGGAAGAAGCTATGATGTTGCAGGGTGACTTGGACAGGTTGTGTGAGTGGGCGGATGCATGGTAGATGCAGTTTAATGTGGATAAATGTGATGTTATCCACTTTGGTGGTAAGAACAGGAAGGCAGATTATTATCTGAATGGTGTCAAGTTAGGAAAAGGGGACGTACAACAAGATCTGGGTGTCCTAGTGCATCAGTCACTGAAAGGAAGCATGCAGGTACAGCAGGCAGTGAAGAAAGCCAATGGAATGTTGGTCTTCATAACAAGGGAAGCTGAGTATAGGAGCAAAGAGGTCCTTCTGCAGTTGTACAGGGCCCTAGTGAGACTGCACCTGGAGTACCATGTGCAGTTTTGGTCTCCAAACTTGAGGAAGGACATTCTTCCTATTGGAGGAGTGCAGCGTAGGTTCACAAGGTTAATTCCCGGAATGGCGGGACTGTCGTACATTGAAAGATTGGAACGACTGGGCTTGTATACTCTGGTCTTTAGAAGGATGAGAGGGGATCTTATTGAAACATATAAGATCATTAAGGGATTAGACACATTAGAGGCAGGAAAGATGTTCCCGATGTTGGGGGAGTCCCGAACAAGGGGCCACAATTTAAGAATAAGGGGTAGGCCATTTAGAACGGTGATGAGGAAGAACTTTTTCACTCAGATTTGTGAAGCTGTGGAATTCTCTGTCTCAGAAGGCAGTGGAGGCCACTTCTCTGGATGCTTTCAAGAGAGAGTTAGATAGAGGTCTTAATTATAGCGGAGTCAGGGGATATGGGGAGAAGGCAGGAACGCAGTACTGATTGTGCATGATCAGCCATGATCACGGTGAATGGCGGTGCTGGCTCGAAGGGCTGAATGGCCTACTCCTGCACCTATTGTCTATTGTCTAAATACTTGGGCACAGTGATAATTTCACAGTGAAGTCGGACACAAATTGCTGGAGTAACTCAGTGGGTCAGGCAGCATCTCTGGAGAAAAGGAATAGGTGATGTTTAGGTTCAAGACCCTTCTTCACTTCAACTGGTAACACATAGTTACCTGCTCTGTAACCATGCAGGTAATTGTAACCATGTGGGATATTAACCTGAACCTCAAAGCGCATTCTTTGGAGAGATTTGTCCATCAGACTACATCAGGTGTAAAGTGTTTTTGTCTATCAACTGAGGGCTTGTTGACATGAATGGTGATTGTTTCCATTGTCTGGCATTCATTTGGAAACAGATGGCATTAACTTTCCTGGTGTTCACTCTCTATATATAGCTCCCAACTTCACCACAAAAGCACTCAGCAGGTTGATAGCAGAAGGAACTTGAAAACAAATGGTGAACAATGTGAATATATTCATTTTAGGACACTTGCTTATTAACAATTCTAATGTTTATTATTAACTTTCCTGTGGTCTAGGAACATGGGCTTATAGTTTTTAGTTGAAATTATAGTCAAAATATTTTGGGAGAGTGTTCTTATTCTAATGATATTCATGTTGCTTGCGATAAGGTTACTTAGTTAAACTTACATCTTTGTCCTTTAAACTTGAAGTAGGGTGACCAAGACAGTTGGAGTCAGCATTCCTCCTACGGTATTTTCACCTGATGATTGTCATTAACCTATCTGTTATTTGTGGTTGAAAGTTACCATGGTATTTTGTATCCAATCATCATAACACCAAACAATTCCTTAAATCACTGCACATTTTTGTCTTTACTGATTCACAGAAGGCCCTTTTTTTGGGGACAAAATAACCTTTTGTCATGATTCAGATTTGCATCTTGTAAGTTTAAATACATATCCCTTGAGATTCATTTAAAAGGGTTTCAACTTTATCTTTTCTATAATGTTTGCAACATTATGTTTCTCTGCCAAATTGACTCTATGACTCTATTCTTTTATTACCAATAAAAATATTCTGAGGTGGATCATGATCTCGATGTGATAATTAATTTCTTAAATCACTAAAATTGTGGTTTATGAAGCGGGACAAGTAGCTGTTTTAAAGTGAAGATTCTGCTGCGGTAAGAATAAGCTAGCAATCAACCAAGATTGTATTGGACTGCAAGGGACTAATCAAATTACATTTGTGGAGCAGAGGCAATATTTTTAATTTGAATAGCTCATTGATATAATTTTACCTTTTTAGCATCATGGAGAGGCAGTGAACAAATAACTGTGACAACAGCGAATGTGCAAAAAATATAAAGGGTAAAATCATTTACTGCTGTGGTCAGAAAAACCAAGATCTCACGATGTGGACCGTGCAGTGCACTGTACTATTGCTCAGATGTACACTAGCTTGAGCAGAAGAATCATAGAAATACTGGGAAAGTGGTGCAACAGTTCTTTAACTACTTTCTCTTGCCAGCTCTCTGATGTTGTCCTGTGCTTTCCCCTTTTTTGGCTGAGTCTCTCTGTACAGGTTTGTAGATTGCTGCAGGTGATGTTGCTGGTCCTGTTCTGATGCTTAAGTTTTCTTTTTAGGGGCTAAAAATGACTCACTTGCACTTTAGTACGGTAAATTCTGAGGTGAATGTCAAGGCTAACATGGGAGGTACAGACTCTGCCACAGGTGGGGCAAGAGCTCGGAAAGATTTGTGAAGTGATGTGCTCCTTTCACTATAAACACTGGACTTCAACACGTAGCCACCATGGAAACTTAAGCTTCGAATATAACACAGGAGCAGGCCTTTTGGCCCACCATGTCTCTGCCGACCATGATGCCAATCTAACTAGTCCCATCGACTTGTGCATGCCCTCTATACCTCTATTCACTGCCTATCCATGTGTCTATCCAATGTAGCTATCTAATCTACTTCCACCATATCTCCAGGCAGCACATCCAGGCACCCATCTGCCTGTGTCAAAAATACTCACCTTGCATATCTCCTTTAAACTTTGTACCTCTCACCTTCTACTAAAGGCCTCTAGTATTTGTTACATTTTCTCCATAGGGAAAAGGCTCTGACTCTCTACTTCTCTCATAATTTTATAAAGATCTATCAGCTTGCCCCTCAGCCTCCGATTATCCAGCAAAAACAACCCAATTTGTCAATGGAATATCAAATGTGCTTCATTGGTTTGAGTGGTCATGGACTGAATCATAGAACATAAAACAGTGTAGCACAGGAACAGGCTCATTAATCCTCGACATCTGTGCTGATTTAAACGTCTGCCAGCACCTGGTCTATATCCCTCCATCCCCTACTTGTTCAAGTGCTCATCTAAATGAATGGGTGGGGATGTTTTACTTTCTCAAGGAAACTTTGAGAACACAATTGTTTCTTTTGTCTCAGAACAGAGTGTCTTATTTGGGAGTGTGGGGTTGGAATTTGTGGCAACAAGGCCTGTCTCTTGGAGCTGCTTGTAATGAGGGCTTTGATCTTGGAGATGATTTCCTGGGAGGGTGCACTGACTTTAATTCACTTACCCTGCCAGTAGATTTGGTGCCAGCTGATATTGAGTGGTGAATGTTGGTGAGGAATAAAAGAAAGTAAATACAAAATGTGGTATTTAAAAGGTTTCATGATAGGTACATAGATATGCAGGGAATGGAGGAATGTGAATCATGTGTAGGCTGGTGAGATTTGTTTTTCTTGGCATCGTGTTTGGCATTGTGGGCCTTTTCCAGTGCTGTGTTGTTCTATGCTCTAAATCGAAGAAAACATTTGAAACAAGAAAAAATGAAAACGTGTTTAAAGGAACAAGGTTGGAAGGGCTGATTATTCAACATTGAGTCCTAAAGGCTGTGTCAGAAGAGGGGACGCTGTTCCTTGAGTTTATGTTGAGTTTCTTTTTAGACTAAGAAGTGAGTAAGAATGGTGAGAGGCTGGAAGCCTAATGGATATGTTTAGCAAAGCAATTAAACACACTGTTTGTTTTCCCCAATATGTAGGGACCACAAGAAGAGCCCCAAATATTACATACTAAATTGAAATTTGGGTGGTACAGTGGTAGAGTTTCTCCCTGCCAGTGCCAGAGACCTGGGTTTGATCCTCGCTACGGGTGCTGACTGCGTGGAGTTTGTACGCTCTCCTTGTGACCACGTGGATTTTCTTCGGAAACTCCGGTTTCTTTTTGATAAATATTTTTATTAAACATAAATACATATTAATAAAATTTACTTATTACATACATTCGTGATATTATTAATATTAACAATTATGTCCTACATATTTCTATACTTTTTTTTTTAGAGAGGGAAAGATAGAGAAAAATAAAATAAAAATAAGAGATCCAAATTGGAGAAATGAATGGAGTATTAAAAAAGTTATCTATCATTGGAGATATATCCATGATTTATTATTCATAATTCTTCCTCCATTCCATTATTCAGGCCACGGTCAGGTCCTCGCACCAAGCCATTTTGACCCTTTAAATATACAATAAATGGAGACCATATTCCTCTGAAAAGATTCAACCTGTCCATTAGTACAAGTCTCAATCTTTCCAGATGAAGTGTCTCCGACATTCCTGTAATCCACATTTTAATTGTGGGGGATGTAGGACCTTTCCAGAATTTCAGTATTAATTTTTTCCCAATTATTAAACTATAATCAATAAAAATTCTTTGATTCGTTGTTATTAATTGATCTGTTTCTAATATTCCCAGTATTATTAAGTTTGAGTCAGGGATCAGCTTCATATTAACAACATTCGAAATTATTTTAAATATTTCTGTCCAGAATTTAGTGATTTTTTCACAGTTTGTGAATATGTGCGTTAAGTTAGCTTCCAATTGCTGACATTTGTCACAAATGGCAGATATATTTGGAAAAATACTATGTAATTTAGCTTTTGAATAATGTAGTCTATGTAATATTTTAAATTGTATAAGAGAGTGTCTAGCATTTAGCGAACAGTGATGT
This sequence comes from Rhinoraja longicauda, assembly GCF_053455715.1. Taxonomy (NCBI): domain Eukaryota; kingdom Metazoa; phylum Chordata; class Chondrichthyes; order Rajiformes; family Arhynchobatidae; genus Rhinoraja; species Rhinoraja longicauda. The sequence goes on along the minus strand of NC_135953.1, from coordinate 119,081,877 downwards.
ATGTGTTGTAAACTTTCATCCCATATATCAGGTCTAATAATTTGACCTAATTCATTTTCCCATGATTGTCTATATATTTCTGTACTTGGAGCGTCGTTTTCCAGTAGAATATTATAAATATATGATATCAATTTTTCTGTATTTGGGTGTTTATTTAAACATTCATCTAAAATCTCTGTCTTTCTATTTCTAATTTCATGTGTATTTGCTTTTACATAATCTCTAATTTGTAAATATCTAAAGTAATCTTTTGAATGTAATCCATAAATTTGTTGTAATTCTTGAAATGAAAGGAAAAAATTTTCCCTATAGAGATCTCCCATCTTATTAATTCCACAGTTTTTCCTTTGTAAAAAACCTTTATCTATCATTGAAGGTTTAAATGTGATGTTATTTACAATAGTAAGAGCTAGTGGTATACATTCCAATTTTAATGTTTTCTTTATTTGTTTCCAAATACGTATTCCACTATCTATTATAAGGTTTTCACTATAGGTTTTCTTACTTATTTTATTATTGGCGAATAAAATCGAACTAATTTCAAAGGGCGAACAATCTTCTTTTTCCATTTTTAACCAGGTTGGTTGTTTATCTGTCTCTACTAACCAAAAGTTAATATTTTTAATATTGACTGCCCAATAATAAAACGTAAAGTTTGGTAGAGCTAGACCTCCATTTATTTTTGGTTTACATAAGTGTTCTTTTTTTATTCTATGGCTCTTATAATCCCAGATAAAGTTAGTGACTATGGAATCAATCTTTTAAAAAAAAAATTTAGGAAGATATATCGGAATCATTTGGAAAAGATATAATAATTGTGGAAGAAAAATCATTTTTATTGCATTAATTCTACCTATCATTGAGATTGGTAATGTTTTCCAATATAAAATATTTTTATTTAATTTATTCAATAAGAGCGGAAAATTAGATTTAAATAAAGAATCAAATCTTTTTGTTACATAAATTCCAAGATATTTTATTTTTTCGTTTGCTATCTTAAAAGGAAATTGTTGTAATATATGTAGATTATTTACCCTTATCGGCATAAGTTCACTTTTGTTCCAATTAATACTATATCCTGAATATGATCCAAATTCAGTTATTAATTTTAGTAAATTTGGAATACTAATTTCCGGGTTTGTGATATAAAGTAATACATCATCCGCATATAAAGAAATTTTATTTTCAGTATTTGTGGTGTCATATCCATATATTTCAGGATGTATTCTCACCCGTTGAGCTAAAGGTTCTAATGCAAGTGCAAACAATAGTGGGGATAAAGGACAACCCTGTCTGCAGCCTCGAAATAGATTAAATTTATTTGATAGTATTTGATTTGTTATTATTCTAGCTGTTGGATTGGTATATAATAATTTAACCCAAGTGATAAACTTCTCTCCCAAATTAAAAAATTCCATAACCGAAAACAAATAAGACCATTCCACTTGGTCAAAGGCTTTCTCCGCATCTAACGAAATAATTACTAAGTCTTTATTAATACCTCTTTTCGAATATATAATATTATATAACGTCTGAGGTTATATGAGGAATATCGTTTTGGTATAAATCCTGTTTGATCGGGGTGAATTAGTTTATTAATAACTGTGCTTAATCTTTGTGCTAATATTTTCGTTAGTATCTTTTGATCAGTATTTAAAAGAGCTATAGCTCTATATGATCCTGGGTCCTCCAGATCTTTGTCTATTTTAGGTATAAGTGTTATAATAGATTCATTTAACGTTTCTGGTAGTTTCTGACAAATATAGATATTTTCATAAAGTATCTTCAGACGTGGTGTGATCAGATCATAAAATGTTTTATAAAATTCCGAACCGATACCATCCGGTTTCTTCCCACACTCCAAAGACATACAGGTTTGTAGATTAATTGGGTTGGGTAAAATTGTAAATTGTCCGTAGTGTGTAGGATAGTGCTAGTATACGGTGTGATCGTTGGTCGGCGTGGACTTGGTGGGCCAAAGGGCCTCTTTTCCACGCTGTATCTCTGTATCTCTAAAGTAAAGAAAGGAGAAGTAAAATGCTGCTTCACCTGGAAGGAGTACTTTAGGAATCTCTGGACAATGGGAAGACAAGTAATAACATTGTGTTTGAAGACATAGATCAGATTCTAGGCAATATGAGTTAATGAGTTAATTTATATGCTGTAACTGTAATTCCTTTTTTGCACAATCCGCAGGCATTGCCACTTTCATTTCACTGCACATCGTGTATGTGTATGTGACAAATAAACTTGACTTGACTTGACTTGTCTCAGTGCACCTGTGCAATGGACATTCTTCTCCCCACAAGGCCACGGGCTAACTACAAGTGCACATACAGAGATGTCTTTGTGGCTCAACATGAACTTTCCATTGATAAAGTGAAAGCTCTATTGACTTTTCAAATATCCCTGGTTGATTTGGATTGGCATGTGTGGAATTGATACTGTGGAAAACTAGCCAGTCTCTGGTAACATATGGGCACTAGGTCCAGTCGACAGCAGGTCTTTCTAATTTATTCTGCTGATGTCTCCCAGCAAATCTATGACAAGCTGATTTTCCTGACACCCTGATGCATATGCTAGCTACATTGCTGCTCTTTATATCCCATTTCAGGCAATGAAAGCACCACACATTTTGATGTAATTTAGAAACCCCCCCCATGCATATAAGTAAATCTTTAACAAAGGTATTATGAAGTATTTTTGCAAAAAAAGTGTATAAATACTGCATATTTTCAATGCATTTACATGAAATTTGTTGTGTGGGATCAAAAATTGGCACACAATCACTGAACTGATACAATTAAATTTACAATATAACCCATAAGGAGCCAACTTCCTGAATGCACCTATTTTGGAGAACTTTAACCATCGTCTGCATCCACATCCATGTGCATGTCAAAGTTGAGATGATTAATAGTTCCTGCATGCGTCACTGAGTAAACTTTCAAACTATCCATTCCTATTTTCAGAGAGGTGGAATTATTTTGCAGTGTCAGCTCAACTTCTGTTCACTATAGTGAACCATCAGGGAATTTTTCATAAGCACCGTATTAACCAAATCTGAAAATATAACCATTCTTCAACTTTTATTAAAGTGCCTTTCATATTTTACCTTGTGTATTCCTCAATGGGAGTTTCATTCAAGTACATGATATCTGGTTGTTTCTCTACCAAAGTCAGTGTTTGGTGTTGGTCTTTCTGCCTGTTGTAAATTAATGCTATAAATATAGAACCAATAAATCATCTGGTGCATTACTCAACACGAGTGCTCTCAAGTGCACCACATCCTGGGTTGCAGGCATTTTGTCTCCCATTGTGTTTTTGCATGCAGATAACAATTAATACCATCCTCTTTTAACTCAATGGTACTTTATTGTCACATGTGCCTAGGTACAATTAAATTCTTTTTTTGCAGTAAAAATGTTACTATAGATAGGCACAATCATATTTAAATACAAGGGTGTAAAAATAGTGCACTGATGCAGTACATAAGTGTCGCCACATTTTTGGCACCAACCTCGACCATTCAAGTTTCGAAGTTCTTAAAACTTTAGAGTCCCAATCTTGGCCATGAGGCCCATTGTCCTGGTGGTGGCACAGGGTTGTAATTGCAGGCAATGTTGTCAATATTCTCCACCGCTGCTCTGCCGCTCCATACTGCTGCAGGCTGTATCCGATCCGCACGCTCGATCTCTGAGGGGCTTCCAGTGGCCCCTAATCCATACAATCCCCTGGCTGCTGCAGGGCCTCCAGCCTCCACCCACCAACACCTCAACCCTGTGGTTGAATCTTTGACCCGTGAACACACTGTTCCCTTGCCTCCCGCCACCGCTGCTCAGCCTCCGGGTCCCGGGTCGCTTGAACACCCTAGAACATCACCGAGGGCATGAGAGGTGAACCCCGGGCCCGTTCACCAGCACCGATCCACTCCTCCAGCCGCCACCGCCGACATCGCTGAGATTCTCCACGGGTGCTGCCTGACCCGCTATGACCCTCTTTGCGCACAATATGTCATTGTCCCTTAATCATTTGGTCAAAATCCTGGGAGTCTGTACCCAACAACACAATGAAAATAAAAAGCAAAAACCTGGAGGAACTCAATGGATCAGGCAGCATCTGTAGGTGGAAAGGACAAATCTTTAACAATTAAATCACCTGGTTGTCTATTTTCAAAGCAGAGGATGAAAAATTCCACCTGGATCTATCTTGCTACATGTTCATTGCCTGATTAAATGTAAGAACAAGTCTTTGTTGATTCAGACAGAAAGATGATCTGTCGTGTATATCCAGCTCTATTCTTAGCTCCATCTCTCCTCTCCCTCCACCTGGAAAACAGGGACAGTCTTGGACTGTTTTCTCTGGGATGCTGGAGGTTACGGTGAGACCTGATAGACGTATGTAAAATTATGAGAGGCACTGATAGGGTAGACAGTCTGAACCTTTTTCCCCTTGATGGAAAAATCAAGTACTAACGGGCATAGGTTTAAGGTGAGAGGGGCAAAGTTTAAAGGAGATGTGCCGGCCAACTTTTTTTATACAGAGGGTGGCAAGTGCCTGGTGCGGATTGTTGGGGATGACTCATGGTCAAGGCAGATATGACAGAGGCATTCACAAGACATTTGGATAGGCATACTGAAATGCAGGGAATGGAGGGATATGGATTATTTGCAGTTAGGTAAGAGATGGTCTTGGTATTATGTTTGGAACAGACATTGTGGGGTGAAGAGGGTTTCTTGTGCTGTGTTGTACAATATATTCTATATTGGCGTATTCCACAATTAGATATTCATTGATTTAATTTTCATCTTTCGATTGATAGCCTGTCCCTCCAGAACCCAACCTGTGAAACAACTTTACATAAAATGTGTATTAAGAGGTATATTGATTAAATGTAAATAGCAATTGCTAGGAAAGCTGATTGTTATTTTAACTAGTTGCTGAATAGCTATTAACTACATTCTGCACATCTTCGGATCTGAACTCCCAAAACAGCTGAAGAAATGTTATTTCGGTTAAGTGCTTTTGAACATGACCACCACTATTTAGGGCTTTGTGGCCCCTGGGTTAGAGGATCAAAGTCTGGATGTGGAACATTGCTGAATAGGGGCACAAAGACACCTGGAATAGTTCACAGTCATATAAGCATGATGTGTGGGATAAGGGTACAAAAGCTAAGGCAGCTGCACAAAGTGAAGACACAAAGATTCACAATAAATGGCAGGAATGCACCTTCTTCAATAGGCACAGAAGTGTGTCCTTGACAAATAATGCTAAGTACTAACCTGATCACAATTAGTTGGAGAATGGTACTAATCAGAGACAAGATAGTGCTTCTGTATAGTTCAAAGATGTGGCAATTAACTGAGGTAGATGGGAAGTGTGCCCATAATAATACCAATGCAAACAATGATTGAATGAAGCCAGATGGTAAGCAGTGACACACAGTTTTTGTTTGACTTGATTAGAAATGTATAACTTAAATATTTAAGAAATCAATCATAAACCTTAAATCAATTGTATTAACTCCAGATCAGATTAAAAAGATACTCTCCCGATCAAAGAAAAATGAGAAGAACCATATCCCAAGATATTGGATTACTCAGCACTGCTTTTAAACACCATGCACTTGAATTTTGTTGAGTTTTTAAAAATGTACATTGCAACAATGTGGTCATTTGATAAGATCACATGTTTAAAGAAATTCAACCCAGTACTTCCAGTTGTTGAACATCCCTGCGTATGAAGTATTTGATGCACATGACGCATACAGTGATAACATTTTTCACTGCTGTTTTTTAAAGGGTTATACACCCATTTGACGCTTCTCTATTTTATTGCACTCTGCTAAGAGTGCTTCAGTGGTGATGGACTGGGTGTGCTGCATCAGATGCTACTGCAGGCCAGACATAGGAGGCAATATTTATGTGTCCAGGGACCAGAAGAAAAGAAGGGTCTGTGTCCATAGATCCTTTCCTTTAACAGTTTTTAAATATTTATGCACCTACATCGGATTTGTGAAGGTGGAGGTAATGCATCTGAAGGCTAAGATATTTAAGAGTGTGTTGTACTTGAAAATCATGCAACTTGGACTTCTGGTAGACAGCAGAGCATGGTGGCTGATTAGACAGAGAGCTCCATACAGTCGGACAAATAAACCTCCCCTAAATTCAAAGTAAGCGAGTGTTTAACATAGAAACATAGAAAATAGGTGCAGGAGTAGGCCATTCGGCCCTTCGAGCCTGCACCGCCATTCAATATGATCATGGCTGATCATCCAGCTCAGTAGCCTGTACCTGCCTTCTCTCCATACCCCCTGATCCCTTTAGCAAAAAGGGTCACATCTAACTCCCTCTTAAATATAGCCAATGAACTGGCCTCAACTACCTTATGTGGCAGAGAATTCCACAGACTCACCACTCTGTGTGAAGAAATGTTTTCTCATCTCGGTCCTAAAAGACTTCCCCCTTATCCTTAAGCTGTGACCCCTGGTTCTGGACTCCCCCAACATCGGGAACAATCTTCCCACATCTAGCCTCTCCAACCCCTTAAG